>NW_028297626.1:0-12713 GCF_049724085.1 Artemia sp. Qi Xiang Cuo
TGATTTTGCAAAGTTCCTTTTGGATTTCCTTCGTTTAAATGCAAGAGTCGGAATATTTCAGTAATGTTTGTCATGGTTTACCGTGTCACAGTTACATTCTCTTAATTTTTCAAAGTCAATTTTGAATTTCTATCGTTGAAATACAAGAGTTGGAATATTTCAGGAGTGTTTTGTTGTGGTTTACCTTGTCACAGTTACATTCTCTTGATTTTGAAGTTCATTTTGAATTTCATTCATTGAAATGCAAGAGTTGGAATATTTCAGTAGTGTTTTGTCGTGGTTTACCTTGTCGCAGTTACATTTTCTTGATTTTTCAAAGTTTTTTCAATTTCTTTCATTGAAATGCAAGAGTTGGAATATTTCAGTAGTGTTATGTTGTGGTTTACGTATTCACAGTTACATTTTCTTGATTTTTCAAAGTTCATTTCGGTTTTCTTTCATTGAAATGCAAAAGTTGGATTATTTCAGTAGTGTTTTGTCATGGTTTACCTTGTCAAAGTTACATTCTCTTGATTTTTCAAAGTTCATTTTGAATTTCTTTCGTTGAAATGCAAGAGTTGGATTATTTCAGTAGTGTTTTGTCGTGGTTTACCTTGTCACAGTTACATTTTCTTGATTTTTCAAAGTTGATTTCGGTTTTCTTTCATTGAAAAGCAAGAGTAGGAATATTTCAGTAGTGTTCTGTTCGTGCTTTACCTAGTCACAAATTCCTTATCTTAATTTATCAAAGTTCTCTTTGGATTTCTTTCGTTGAAATGCAAGAGTTGGAATATTTCAATAGTATTTTGTCGTGCTTTACCTCGTCACAGTTTCATTTTCTTGATTTTTCAAAGTTTCTTTTGAATTTCTTTTATTGAAATGCAAGAGTTTGAATATTTCAGTAGTGTTTTGTCGTGGTTTACATTGTTAGAGTTACATTTTCTTTATTTTTCAAAGTTCATTTCGGTTTTCTTTCGTTGAAATGCAAGAGTTGGAATATTTCAGTAGCGTTTTGTCGTGGTTTACCTTGTCACAGTTACATTCTCTTGATTTTTCAAAGTTCATTTCGAATTTCTTTCATTGAAATGCAAGAGTGGAATTATTTCAGTAGTGTTTTGTCAGTAGTGTTATTTCAGTAATTATTCCATGTCACAGTTACATTCCCTTGATTTTTCAAAGTTCATTTTCGATTTCCTTCGTTGAAATGCAAGAGTTGGAATATTTCAGCAGTGTTTTGTTGTGGTTTACCTTGTCACAGTTACATTCTCTCGATTTTTCAAAGTTCATTTTGAATTTTTTTCATTGAAATGCAAGAGTTGGATTATTTCAGTAGTGTTTTGTCATGGTTTACCTTGTCAAAGTTACATTCTCTTGATTTTTCAAAGTTCATTTTGAATTTCTTTCGTTAAAATGCAAGAGTTGGATTAGTTCAGTAGTGTTTTTTCGTGGTTTACCTTGTCACAGTTACATTTTCTTGATTTTTCGAAGTTCATTTTGGATTTCTTTCGTTGAAATACAAGAGTTGGAATATTTCAGTAGTGTTTTATTGTGGTTTACCATGTCACACTTACATTTTCTTGATTTTTGAAAGTTAATTTTGAATTTCTTTCATTGAAATGCAAGAGTGGGATTATTTCAGTATTGTTTTGTCGTGGTTTACCTTGTCACAGTTACATTCCCTTGATTTTTCAAAGTTCATTTTCGATTTCCTTCGTTGAAATGCAAGAGATGGAATATTGCAGTAGTGTTTTGATGTGGTTTACCTTGTCACAGTTACATTCTCTTGATTTTTCAAAGTTCATTTTGGATTTATCTCGTTGAAATGCAAGAGTTGGAATATTTCAGTAGTGTTTTGTCATGGTTTACCTTGTCACAGTTACATCCTCTTAATTTTTCAAAATTCATTTTGAATTTCTTTCGTTGAAATTCAAGAGCTGGAATATTTCAGTAGTATTTTGTTGTGGTTTACCTTATCACAGTTACATTTTCTTGATTTTTCAAAGTTCATTTTGAATTTCTTTTATTGAAATGAAAGAGTTTGAATATTTCAGTAGTGTTTTGTCGTGGTTTACCTTGTCACAGTTACATTTTCTTGATTTTTAAAAGTTCATTTCCTTTTTCTTTCGTTGAAATGCAAGAGTTTGAATATTTCAGTAGTGTTTTGTCGTTGTTTACCTTGTCACAGTTACAGTCTCTTGATTTTTCAAAGTTCATTTTGTATTTATCTCTTTGAAATGCAACAGTTGGAATATTTCAGTAGCGTTTTGTCGTGGTTTACCTTGTCACAGTTACATTCTCTTGATTTTTCAAAGTTCATCTTGAATTTCTTTCATTGAAATGCAAGAGTGGGATTATTTCACTAGTGTTTTGCCGTGGTTTACCATGTCACAGTTACATTCCATTGATTTTTCAAAGTTCATTTTGGATTTCTTTCATTGAAATGCAAGAGTTGGAATATTTTAGTAGTGTTTTGTTGTGGTTTACCATGTCAAACTTACAATCTCATGATTTTTCAAAGTTCATTTTGGATTTCTTTACTTGAAATGCAAGAGTTGGAATATTTCAATAGTGTTTTGTCGTGGTTTACCTTGTCACAGTTACAGTCTCTATAATTTTCAAAGTTAATTTTTATTTGTTTCATCGAAATGCAAGAGTTGGAATATTTCATTAGAGTGTTTTTCTGGTTTACCTTGTCAAACTTACAGTTTCTTGATTTTCCAAAGTTCATTTTGGATTTCTTTCATTGTAATGAAAGAGTTGGCTTATTTTAATAGTGTTTTGTCGTAGTTGTCCTTGTCACAGCTAAATTATCTTTATTTTTAATAGTTCATTTTGTATTTATCTCTTTGAAATGCAAGATTTGTATTATTTCAGTAGTATTTTCTCGTGGTTTACCTTTTCACACTTACATTCTCTTGATTTTTCAAAGTTTATTTTCAATTTCTTTCGTTGAAATGGAAGAATTTGAATATTTCAGCAGTGTTCTGTCATAGTTTACCTTGTCACAGTTACATTTCTTTAACTTGTCAAAGTATATATTGAATTTTTTTCATTGAAATGCAAGATTTCGTCTATTTCAGTAGTGTTTTTTCATGGTTTACCTTGTCAAAGTTACATTCTCTTGATTTTTCAAAGTTCATTTTGAGTTTCTTTCATTGTAATGTAAGAGTTGAAATATTTCAGTAGTGTTTGGTTGTGGTTTACCTTGTCATAGTTACATTCTTTGGTTTTTTCTAAGTTCATTTTGAATTTCTTTCGTTGAAAAGCAAGAGTTGGAATATTTCAGTAGTGTTTTGCCGTGGTTTACCTTGTCACAGTTACATTCTCTTGATTTTTCAAATTTCATCTTTGAATTTCTTTCATTGAAATGCAAAAGTTGGAATATTTCAGTAGCGTTTTGTCATGGTTTACCATGTCAAATTTACAATCCAGTGATTTTTCAAAAGTTCCTTTTGGATTTCATTCGTTTAAATGCAAGAGTTGGAATATTTCAGTAGTGCTTTGTCATGGTTTAACTTGTAAAAGTTACATTCTCTTGATTTTTAAAAGTTCATTTTGAACTTCTATCGTTGTAATGCAAGAGTTGGAATATTTCAGTAGTGTTTTGTTATGGTTTACCTTGTCACAGTTACATTCTCTTGATTTTGAATTTCATTTTGAATTTCATTCATTGAAATGCAAGAGTTGGAATATTTCAGTAGTGTTTTGTCG
Source organism: Artemia sp. Qi Xiang Cuo (assembly GCF_049724085.1). NCBI lineage: Eukaryota > Metazoa > Arthropoda > Branchiopoda > Anostraca > Artemiidae > Artemia > Artemia sp. Qi Xiang Cuo. Next base: position 3,691 of record NW_028297626.1, read on the forward strand.
TGGTTTACCTTGTCGCAGTTACATTTTCTTGATTTTTCAAAGTTCATTTTCAATTTCTTTCATTGAAATGCAAGAGTTGGAATATTTCAGTAGTGTTTTGTTGTGGTTTACCTTTTCACAGTTACATTTTCTTGATTTTTCAAAGTTCATTTCGGTTTTCTTTCATTGAAATGCAAAACTGGGATTATTTCAGTAGTGTTTTGTCGTGGTTTACCTTGTCAAAGTTACATTCTCTTGATTTTTCAAAGTTCATTTTGTAATTCTTTCGTTGAAATGCAAGAGTTGGAATATTTCAGAAGTGTTTTTTCGTGGTTTACCTTGTCACAGTTACATTTTCTTGATTTTTCAAAGTTGATTTCGGTTTTCTTTCATTGAAAAGCAAGAGTTGGAATATTTCAGAAGCGTTTTGTCGTGCTTAACCTTATCAATGTTACCTTCTCTTAATTTTTCAAAGATCACTTTGAATTTCTTTCGTTGAAATGCAAGAGTTGGAATATTTTAGTAGTGTTTTATCATGGTTTACCTTATCACACTTACATTCTCTTGATTTTTTAAAGTTCATTTGGGATATCTTTCATTGAAATGCAAGAGTGGAATTATTTCAGTAGTGTCTCGACGTGGTTTACCTTGTCACATTTACATTCCCTTGATTTTTCAAAGTTCATTTTCGATTTCCTTCGTTGAAATGCAAGAGATGGAATATTGCAGTAGTGTTTTGATGTGGTTTACCTTATCACAGTTACATTCTCTTGATTTTTCAAAGTTCATTTGAATTTCTTTTATTGAAATGCAAGAGTTGGAATATTTCAGTAGTGTTTTGTTGTTGTTTACCTTGTCGCACTTACATTTTCTTTATTTTTCAAATTTATTTTTGGATTTATTTATTTTAAATTAAAGAGTTTGAATATTTCATGAGTGTTCTGTCGGGGTTTTCCTTTTCACATTTAAATTCTCTTTATTTTTCAAAGTTCATTTTGGATTTATCACGTTGAAATGCAATAGTTGGAATATTGCAGTAGTGTTTTGTCATGGTTTACCTTGTCACAGTTACATACTCTTAATTTTTCAAAGTTCATTTTGAATTTCTTTCGTTGAAATGCAAGAGTTTGAATATTTTAGTAGCGTTTTGTTGTGGTTTACCTTTTCACCGTTACATTCTCTTGATTTTTCAAAGTTCATTTTGGATTTATCACGTTGAAATGCAAGAGTTGGAATATTTCAGTAGTGTTTTGTCATGGTTTACCTTGTCACAGTTACATCCTCTTAATTTTTCTTAATTTTTCTTAATTAAAAGTTCATTTTGAATTTCTTTCATTGAAATGCAAGAGCTGGAATATTTCATTAGTATTTTGTTGTGGTTTACCTTATCACAGTTACATTTTCTTGATTTTTCAAAGTTCATTTTGAAATTTCTTTTATTGAAATGAAAGTTTGAATATTTCAGTAGTGTTTTGTCGTGGTTTACCTTGTCAGAGTTACATTTTCATGATTTTTCAAAGTTCATTTTGAATTTCTTTCGTTGAAATGCAAGAGTTGGAATATTTCAGTAGTGTTTTGTTGTGATTTACCTTGTCACAGTTACATTTTCTTGATTTTTGAAAGTTCATTTCGGTTTTCTTTCGTTGAAATGCAAGAGTTGGAATATTTCAGTAGTCTTTTGTCGTTTTTTACCTTGTCACAGTTACATTCTATTTATTTTTAAAAGTTCGTTTTGAACTTCATTCGTTGAAATGCAAGACTTTGAATATTTCAGAAGCGTTTTATTATGGTTTAGCTTGTCGGACTTACATTATCTTGATTTTTCAAAGTTCATCTTGAATTTATTTAACTGAAGTGCCAGAGTGGGATTATTTCACTAGTGTTTTGCCGTGGTTTACCATGTCACAGTTACATTCCATTGATTTTTCAAAGTTCATTGTGGATTTCTTTCCTTGAAATGCAAGAGTTGGAATATTTTAGCAGCGTTTTGTTGTGATTTACCTTGTCACAGTTACAGTCTTTTGATTTTTCAAATTTCAGTGTGAATTTCTTTCGTTGAAATGCAGGAGTTGGAATATTTCAGTAGTGTTTTGTCGTGGTTTACCTTGTCGCACTTACATTCTATAGAATTTTCAAAGTTCATTGAATTTGTTTCATTGAAATGCAAGAGTTGGAATATTTCAGTAGTGTTTTGTTGTGGTTTACCTTGTCACACTTACATTTTCTTGATTTTTCAAAGTTCATTTTGGATTTCTTTACTTAAAATGTAAGAGATGTAATATTCAAGTAATGTTTTGTCTTGGTTTTCCCTGTCAAACTTACATTTTCTTGATTTTTCAAAGTTCATTTTGTATTTATCTTGTTGAAATGCAAGATTTGGAATATTTCAGTAGTGTTTTGTCATGGTATACCTTGTCACAGTTACATACTCTTTATTTTTAAAACTTCATTTTGAATTTCTATCGTTGAAATGCAAGAGATGGACTATTTCATTAGTGTTTTGTTGTGGTTTACCTTGTAACAGTTACATTCTCATGATTTTTCAAATTTTCTTTTGTATTTCTTTTATTGAAATGCAAGAGTTTGAATACTTCAGTAGTGTTTTGTCGTGGTTTAATTTGTTATAGTAAAATTATCTAGATCTTTAAAAGTTAATTTTTGATTTCTTAATTTGAAATGCAAAATTTTTACTATTTCAGTAGTGTTTTGTTGTGATTTACCTTGTCAAAGCTACATTCTCTTGATTTTTAAAAGTTCATCTCGGTTTTCTTTCATTGAAATGCAAGATTTTGATTATTTTAGTAGCTTTTTTTTGTGGTTTACCTTCTCAGAGCTACATTCGCTTGATTTTTCAAAGTTCATCTTGAATTTTTTTCGTTGAAATGAAAGAGTGGGACTATTTCAGTAGTGTTTGGACGTGGTTTACCATGCCACAGTTACATTCCCTTGATTTTTCAAAGTTCATTTTGGATTTCTTTAATTGAAATGCAAGAGTTTGAATAATTTAGTAGTGTTTTGGTGTGGTTTACCTTGTCAAACTTACATTCTCTTGATTTTTAGATGTTAATTTTTGATTTACTTCCTTGAAATGCAAGAGTTGGAATATTTCAATAGTGTTTTGTCGTGGTTTACCTTGTCACACTTACATTCTATAGACTTTTCAAAGTTCATTTGAATTTCTTTCATTGAAATGCAAGAGTTGGAATATTTCAGTAGTGTTTTGTTGTGGTTTACCTTGTCAAACTTACATTTTCTTGATTTTTCAAAGTTCATTTTGGATTTCTTTCATTGAAATGGGAGAGTTGAAATATTTCAGTAGTGTTTTGTCGTGGTGTACCTTGTCACAGTTACATTCTCTTGATTTTTCAAAGTTCATTTTGGATTTATCTCGTTGAAATGCAAGAGTTGAAATATTTCAGTAGTATTTGTTCGTGCTTCACCTTGTCAAACTTACATTCTCTAGATTATTCAAAGTTCATTTTGGAATTTCATTCGTTAAAATGCAAGAGTTGGATTATTTAATTAGTGTTCTGTTATTGTTTACCTTGTCACACTTACATTCTCTTGATTTTTCAAAGTCCATTTTGAATTTCTTTGATTGAAATGCAAGAGTTCGAATATTTCAGTAGTGTTTTTTCGTGGTTTACCTTGTCAAAGTTACATTCTCTTGATTTTTCAAAGTTCATTTTGAGTTTCTTTCATTGAAATGCAAGAGTTGGAATATTTCAGTAGTGTTTGGTTGTGGTTCACCTCGTCACAGTTACATTTTCTTGATTTTTCAAAGTTCATTTTGGATTTCTTTCGTTGAAAAGCAAGAGTTGGAATATTTCAGTAGCGTTTTGTCGTGGTTTACCATGTCACTGTTACAATCTCTTGATTTTTCAAAGTTCATTTTGAATTTCTTTCATTGAAATGCAAGAGTGGAATTATTTCAGTAGTGTTTTGTCGTGGTTTACCTTGTCACAGTTACATTCTCTTGATTTTTCAAAGTTCATCTTGAATTTCTTTAGTTGAAATGCAAGAGTGGGATTATTTCAGTAGTGTTTTGCCGTGGTTTACCATGTCAGAGTTATATTCTCTTGATTTTTCAAAGTTCATTTTGAATTTCTTTCATTGAAATGAAAGAGTGGGATTATTTCAGTAGTGTTTTGTCGTGGTTTACCATGTCACAGTTACATTCTCTTGATTTTTCAAAGTTCATTTTCGAGTTTTTTAATTGAAATGCAAGAGTTGGAATATTTCAGTAGTGTTTTGTTGTGGTTTACTTTGTCACACTTACATTCTCACGTTTTTTCAAAGTTCATTTTGGTTATCTTTACCTTGTCACAGTTATATTCTCTTGATTTTTCAAAGTTCATTTTGAATTTCATTCATTCAAATGCAAGAGTTGGAATATTTCAGTAGTGTTTTGTCGTGGTTTACCTTGTCGCAGTTACATTCCCTTAATTTTTACAAAGTTCATTTTGGATTTCTTTAGTTGAAATGCAAGAGTTGGAATATTTCAGAAGCGTTTTGTCGTGGTTTACATTGTCACAGTTATATTCTCTTGATTTTTCAAAGTTCATTTTGAATTTCTTTCATTGAAATGAAAGAGTGGGATTATTTCAGTAGTGTTTTGTCGTGGTTTACCATGTCACAGTTACATTCCCTTGATTTTTCAAAGTTCATTTTGAATTTCTTTCATTGAAATGCAAGAGTTGGAATATTTCAGTAGTGTTTTGTTGTGGTTTACTTTGTTACACTTACATTCTCACGTTTTTTCAAAGTTCATTTTGGTTATCTTTCATTGAAATGCAAGAGATGGAATATTTTAGTCATGTTTTGTCGTGGTTTACGTTGTCACACTTACCTTCTCTGATTATTTCAAAGATATTTTTTGATTTCTTTCAATGTTAATCAAAGAGTTGAAACGCTTAAGTTGAGATTTTTCATGGTATCACTTGTCACTGTTACATACCCCAGATTTGTCAATTTTAATTTCGGATTTATGTCTTTGAAATGAACTATTAGGATAATGTCTGTTCTCGTTTGTCGTGGTTAACACTGTAACATTTACGTTCTCTTAATTTTTCAAAGTTCACTTTGAATTTCTTTCGTTGAAAAGCAAGAGTTGGAATGTTTCAGTAGTGTTTTGTCGTGGTTTACCTTGTCACAGTTACATTCTCCTGATTTTTCAAAGTTTATTTTGGATTTCTTTCGTTGCAATGCAAGAGTTGGAATATTTCTATAGCGTTTTCTCTTTGTATACCTTGTGACAGTTACATTCTATTGATGTTTCAAAGTTCATTTTGGATTTCTTTCATTGAAATGCAAGAGTTAGAATATTTCAGTAGTGTTTTGTTGTGGTTTACCTTGTCACAGTTACATTCTCTTGATTTTTCAAAGTTCATTTTGTATTTCCTTCATTGAAATGCGAGAGTTGGAATATTTCAGTAGTACTTTGCCGTTGTATACCTTGTCAGAGTCACATTCTCTTGATTTTTCAAAGTTCATTTTGAATTTTTTTAATTGAAATGCAAGAGTTAGAATATTTCACTAGCGTTTTGCAGTGCTTTATCTTGTCAAAATGAACTTTGAAAATCCAGAGAATGTAACTTTGACAAGGTAAACCACGACAAAACACTACTCAAATATTCCAACTCTTGCATTTCAACGAAAGAAACTCAAAATGAACTTTGAAAAATTAAGAAAATGTAACTGTGACAAGGTAAACCACGACAAAACACTACTGAAATATTCCAACTCTTGCATTTCAACGAAAGAAAACCAAAATGAACTTTGAAAAATCAAGAAAATGTAACTGTGACAGGGTAAACCACGACAAAACACTACTGAAATATTCCAACTCTTGCATTTCAACGAAAGAAATTCAAAATGAACTTCTTTCGGGGGGAAGGGGTCCTTCTGTGTCTCAATGCACAAAAAAATATTAAAAAATAGGGGAGGGAAGGGGAGGGGAGTAGGGTATGGGGAGGAGGGGAGGGGGAGGGGAAGGGGAGGAGGGGCAGGAGAGGAAGGGGAGGGGAGGGAGGGGAGGGGCCCTTTAGGGGCCAAGGGGGAGGGGCCCTTTGGGGCCCGGGGGGTCCTTTGGGGGTCTGGGGGACCCTTGAGGGCCAGGTGGTCCTTTGGGACCCCAGTTAACCTTTGGGGACCGGGGGGCTTCCTTCGGGATTGGGGTGGGGTAAGAGGAGCCTTTGGGGTTGGGGTAGAGGACCTCACGACACTGTTCAAATGGAACTTGTGTATTATAACGACCACAGAGTTTCACCCTCAATTCCTCTTCTAAAATCTCTTCAAAATCATCTTTTAAGATGTCTCTAACTGTTTCGCCCAAACAATTCCATAAAATGTCTAAAAGGGTTTAGCCCAAATAACCCCTAAACGTAATTTCAGTGTTTTCCTTTGTTTTCGGCATCTCTGCGGTGTCACATTTCAAATTACTAAGAAACCTGATTCCCACACTAAAACAATTCATCGCTAAGATCAAAATATCCGCTCGGAAACAATTCTCTTGGTAGAACTCCAAAGACATTAATATAGACATTCGCTCGGAAACAATTCTCTTTGGAAGCAACTAATTAATTCCCCTTTCGTGAATCAATAATTCCCCTTAGAAACAACAAATTAAACCCCCTTTCGTGTCAAATCAATCAATCAGGACATCAGCTGTCACGTGTGATCTAAACTTTGCTCTGGAAACAATTCTGGTCGAACTCCAAAGACATTAATTAACTTGACGTCACCTGTTAGACAACGTTTCCTATTTCTGGATCATAACATTCGCCTCGAGCGTACCAAAAACACACCTGGAGAAAGAGACCTTGGAGAAAGAGGTCATTGACACTGTCCCCATTAAACTATGTAAAAAAGTTGTAGGTGGCAGCAGGGGTGGGCAATCGCGCTGGTACCCCCCCCCCCCCCTCTACTTATATGCCCCCAGGACATAACTTATAACCCTTGTCGTGATGGCTGTGGGGGGAGCATCCGGCTCAAAGAAACAATTTCCAGAACTTCAAAATGAGTTGAACAAAATAGTTATCGCAAAATTTGATTTGTCATGTTTTGGTAAATGGTTGGCGTGGAAGGGGTGTTAGCTGCCTTCCAATCACTTTCGACTATTAAAAAGGGCACTAGCCATTTCAATTTCCGATCGAATGAGCCTTTTTCGAAGTTTCTACGAGAACACTTTCTATAAAAACCTTATATGCCCCCAGTGCATAACTTACAAGCCTTGCCCTGAGGGCTGTGGGGCATTGTCATCCACAAAGACCTAATTTCCAGAACTTTCAACTACGTTGAACAAAATGGCTATCTCAGAATTTTGATTGCATGTGTTATGGGAAAAGATTGACGCGAGAGGGGGGTTAGTTGCCCTCCAATCACTTTTGACTATTAAAATGGGCACTAGCCCTTTGAATTTCCAATCAAATGAGCCCTTTTTCAGGTTTCAACGACAAAGCTTTCAATAAAAACATTATATACCCCCCGGGCATAACTTACAAACTTAGCCCTGAGGGGTCTGGGGGGAGTGTCCTCCTCAAAGACATAATTCCCAGAACTTTCAACTATGTTGACCAAAATGGTTATCTGAAAATTTGGATTGGATTTTTTGGTGAAATGGTGGGCTTGAGAGAGCGGTTAGTTACCCTCCAATCATTGTTGACTATTAAAAAGGGCACTAGCGCTCTCAATTTCCAATTGGATGAGTCCCTTTTGAAGTTTCTAAGACAACGCCATCTATAAAAACCTTATATGCCACCAGGGCATAACTTATAACCTTTGCCTGGGGGGTTCTGGGGGGTTTGTCCTCCTCAAATACAAAATTTCCAGAACTTTCAACAACTTAAACAAAAAGACTATCTCTAAACTTTGATTGAATGTGTTTGGAGAAATGGTGGGCGTGAGAGGGAGGTTAGTTGCTCTCCATTCACTTTTGACTATTAAAACTGGCACTAGCCCTATCAATCTCCAATCAAATGAGTCCTTTTTAAAGTTTCTACGACAAAACTTTATACAAAAAACCATATATGTCCCCAGGGCATAACTTATAACCCTTGCCTTAAGGGCTCTAAGGGGGCTATTATCCTCAATGGCCTAATTTCCAGAATTTTCGACTACATTGAACAAAATGGATATCTCAAAATTTTGATTATGGGGGAGGGGTGTCATCCTCAAAGACATAATTTCCAGAACTTTCAACTAAGTTGAAAAAAAGGCTATCTCAAAATTTTGAGTGTATATTTTTGGGAAAACGGTGGGCATGAGAGGGGGTTAGTTGCCCTCCAATCATTTTCAACTATTAAAAAGGGCAATAGCCATTTCAGTTTCCAATCGCATTAACCCTTTTTAAAGTTTCTACGACAACACTTTCTATAAAAACCTTATATGCCCCCAGGGTATAACTTACAACCCTTGCCCTGATGGCTGTGGGAGGGGAGGGGTTCATCCCTAAAGAACTAATTTCCAAAACTTTCACCTACGTTAAACAAAATGGCTATCTAAAAATTTTGATTCGATGTGTTTAGGGAAAAGTGGGCGTGAGAGGGGGGTTAGTTGCCCTCCAATCACTTTTGACTATTAAAAAGGGCACTAGCCCTTTGAATTTCCAATCGCATGAGCCATTCGAAATTTCCAATCGAATGGATGTAAATGGGGAAATGGTGGGAGTGGAAGGGGTGTTAGTTGCCTTCCAATCACTTTCGTCTATTAAAAAGGACACTAGCCATTTAAATTTCCAATCGAATGAGCCCTTTTTGAAGTTTCTACGACAACGCTTTCTATAAAAAAACTTATATGCTCCTAGGGCATAACTTGCAACCCTTACCCTGAGACTGTGAGGGGGGGGGGTTGTAATCCTCAAAGACCTAATTTCCAGAACTTTCAACTACGTTGAACAAAATGGCTATCTAAAAATTTTGATGGGATGTGTTTAGGGAAAAGGTGGGCGTGAGAGGGGGGTTAGTTGCCCTCAAATCACTTTTGACTATTAAAAAGGGCCCTAGCCCTTAGAATTTCCAATCGAATGAGCCCTTTTTCAAGATTCT
>NW_028297627.1:0-12713 GCF_049724085.1 Artemia sp. Qi Xiang Cuo
TTTTTCGAAGTTCATTTTGAATTTCTTTCGATGAAATGAAAGAGTTGGAATATTTTAATATGTTTTGTCATGATTTACCTTGTCACACTTACAGTCTCTTAATTTTTAAAAGTTCATATTGGTTTTAGTTTGTTGAAATGCAAGAGTTGGAATATTTCAGCAGTGTTTTATTGTGGTTTACCTTGTCACAGTTAAATTCTATTTGTTTTTAAAAGTTTAGTTTTGCTTTATTTATTTGAAGCTTAAGAGTTAGACTATTTCAGTAGTGTTTTGTTGTGGTTTACCTAGTCACAATTACATTCTCTTAATTTTTCAAAGTTCATTTTGTATTTATTTCGATGAAATGAAAGAGTTGTAATATTTCAATAGTGTTTTGTCGTGGTTTACCTAGTCACAGTTACATTCTCCTAATTTTTCAAAGTTCATTTTTGATTTCTTTCGTTGAAATGTAAGAGTTGGAATATTTCAGTAGTGTTCTGTTGTGGTTCACCTTATCACAGTTACATTTTCTTGATTTTTCAAAGTTCATTTTGAATTTCTTCGTTGAAATGTAAGAGTTGGAATATTTCAGTAGTGTTTTGTCATGGATTACCTTGTCACAGTTACATTCTCTTGATTTTTCAAAGTTAATTTAGAATTTCTTTCATTGAAATGAAATAGATGGACTATTTCAGTAGTGTTTTGTAGTGGTTTACCTCGTAACAGTTACATTTTCTTAATTTTTCAAAGTTCATTTTAGATTTCTTTAACTGAAATACAAGAGTTGGAATATTTGATTACTGTTTTGTCATGGTTTACCTTGTCACACTTACATTCTCTTAGTTTTTCAAAGTTCATTTTGAATTTGTTTTCGTTGAAATACAAGAGTTGGAATATTTCAGTAGTGTTTTGTCATGGTTGACCTTGTCACAGATACATTCTCTTGATTTTCCAAAGTTCATTTTGAATTTCTTTCATTGAAATTCAAGAGTTGAAATATTTCAGTAGTGTTTTTTTGTGGTTTACCTTGTCACAGTTACATTCTCTGATTTTCAAAGTTCATTGTGGATTTCTTTCGTTGAAATGCAAGAGTTGGAATATTTCAGTAGTATTTCATCGTGGTTTATCTTGTCACAGTTACATTCTCTTGATCTTTCAAAGTTCATTTCGGATTTCTTTCGTGAAATGCAAGAGTTGCAATATTTCAGTAGTGTTTTGCCATGGTTTACTTTGTCAAAGTTACATTCTCTTAATTTTTCAAAGTTCATTTTGGATTTCTTTCGTTGAAATGCAAGAGTTCGAATATTTCAGTAGTGTTTTGTCGTGGTTTACATTGTCACAGTTACATTCTCTTGATCTTTCAAAGTTCATTTCGGATTTCTTTCGTGAAATGCAAGAGTTGGAAAATTTCAATAGTGTTTTGATATGGTTTAACCTAACCTACGTAGGCTAACCTAACCTAACCTAACTTAACCTAACCTAACCTAATTTGATCCAGCCTAACCTAACCTAACCTAACAAAAATCAAGAAAATGTAACTGTGTCATGGTAAAGCACAACAGAACACTACTGAAATTTTCCAACTCTTGCATTTCAAGAAAAAAAATCCGAAATGAACTTTGAAAGATCAAGAGAATGTAACTGTGACAAGGTAAACCACGACAAAACACTACTGAAATATTCCAGCTCTTGCATTTCAATGAAATAAATCCAAAATGAACTTTGAAAAATTAAGAGAATGTAACCTTGACAAAATAAACCATGGCAAAACACTAATGAAATATTGCAACTCTTGCATTTCACGAAAGAAATCCAAAATGAACTGTGAAAGATGAAGAGAATGTAACTGTGACAAGGTAAACCACGACGAAATGCTACTGAAATATTCCAACTCTTGCATTTCAACGAAAGATATCCAAAATGAACTTCGAAAAATCAATAGAATGTAACTGTGAGAAATTAAACCATGACAAAAATCCAGTTAACGGTTTTATCTTTTGCACTTCATCGAATGAAAATCAAAATAAACTCTGAAAAATTAAGGGAATGCAATTGTAGCACGGTCATCCACGACAAAACACTACTGAAATATTTAATATCTTTTATTTCAATGAAAACAAATTCAAAATAACTTTGAAAAACTAAGGGAATGTAACTGTGACACGGTAAACCATGACAAAACACTACTGAAATATTCCAACTCTTGTATTTAAGATAAAGAAATACAAAATTAACTTTGAAAAATTAAGAGCATGTAACTGTTGCGAGGTAAACCACAACAAAATACTACTGAAATATTCCAACTATTGCATTTCAAAGAGAATTTCAAAATGAACTTTGAAAAATTAAGAGAATGTAACTGTGACAAGGTAAACCATGACAAAACACTACTGAAATATTCCAACTCTTACACTTCAACGAAAGAAATTCAAAATGAACTTTGAAAAATCAACACAATGTAACAGTGATAAGGTGAACTACAACAGAACACTACTGAAATATTCCAACTCTTGCATTTCAACGAAAGAAATCAAAAATGAACTTTGAAAAATTAGGAGAATGTAACTGTGACTAGGTAAACCATGACAAAACACTATTGAAATATTCCAACTCTTTAATTTCATCGAACGAATTCCAAAATGAACATTGAAAAATTAAGAGAATGTAAGTGTGACATGGTAAACCAAAACAAAACACTACTGAAGTATTCCAACTCTTGCACTTCACCGAAATAAAGCCAAAATGAACTTTGAAAAACCAAGAGAATGTAGCTGTGACAAGGTAAACCACATCAAAACACTACTGAAATATTCCAACTCTTGCATTTCACCAAAATAAAACCAAAATGAACTTTTAAAAATTTAGAGAATGTAAGTGTGACAAGGTATACCATGACAAAACACTATTAAAATATTCCAACTCTTGCATTTCATCGTAAGAAATTCAAAATAAACTTCGAAAAATCGAGAGAATTTAACTGTGACAAGTGAAACAACGACAAAGCACTACTGAAATATTCCAACTCTTGTATTCCACCGAAATAAAACGAAAATTAACTTAGTAAAATCAATAGAATTTTACTCAGAAAATTTTAACCAAGTATACAAACTAATTAAATGTTGAATCTCTTGCGTTTAACCAAAAGAAAAACAATATGAACTTTTAAAAAATTATGGAACATAACTGCGACACGTTCAACCATGAGAAAACACTATTGAAATATTCGAACTCTTGTATTTAATAGATAGAAATTCAAAATATACTTTGAAAAATTAAGAGAATTTAAATGTGACAATTTAAACTATGAAAAAACACTTCTGAAATATTCCAACTCTTGCATTTCATCGAAATAAAACCAAAATAAACTTTGAAAAATCAAAAGAATGTAACTGTGAAAAGGTTAACCACATCTAAACACTACAGAAATATTCCAACTCTTGCATTTCATCAAAATAAAACAAAAATAATCTTTGAAAAATTAAGAGAATGTAAGTGTGACAAGGTAAATCATGACAAAACACTATTGAAATATTCCAACTCTTGCATTTCATCGAAAGAAATTCAAAATGAACTTTGAAAAATTAAGAGAATTTAAATGTGAAATGATCAACTACGAGAAAACACTACTGAAATATTCCAACTCTTGCATTTCAATTATAGAAATACAAAATGAACTTTTGAAAAATTAAGAGAATGTAACGCTGACAAGGTAAACCGAAACAGAACACTACTGAGATATTCCAATTCTTGCATTTCAACGAAAGATATCCAAAATGAACTTTGAAAAATCAAGAGAATGTAACTGTGACATGGTAAACCATGACAAAACACTAGTGAAATATTCCAACTCTTGCATTTCAATGAAAGAAATTCTAAATGAACTTTGAAAAATCAAGAGAATGCAACTGTGACAAGGTAAACCATATCAAAACACTACTGAAATATTCCAACTCTTGCATTTCACCGAAAGAAATTCAAAATGAACTTTTAAAAATTAAGAGAATGTAACTGTGACAAGGTAAACCACGACAAAACACTACTGAAATATTCCAACTCTTGCATTTCAATGATAGAAATTCAAAATGAACTTTGAAAAATTAAGAGAACGTAACTGTGACAAGGTAAAGCACAACAAAACACTACTGAAATATTCCGACTCTTGCATTTCAACGAAAGAAATTCAAATGAACTTTGAAAAATCAAGATAATGTAACTGTGACAATGTAAATCACAACAAAACACTACTGAAATAATCCAACTATTGCATATAAATGAAATAAATTCGAAATGAAATTTGAAAAGTAGAGATAATGTAACTGTGACTAGGTAAAGCACAACAAAACACTAATTAAATAATAAAACTCTTGAATATAAATGAAAGAAATTCGAAATGAACTTTGAAAAATCAAGAAAATGCAACTGTGACAAGTTAAACCATAACAAAACACTACTGAAATGTTCAAACTCTTGCATTTCAAAGAAAGAAATTCAAATGTACTTTGAAAAATCAAGAGAATGCAAGTGTGACAGGGTAAACCATGACAAAACACTACTTAAATATTCCAACTCTTGCATTTCAACGAAAGAAATTCGAAATGAACTTTGAAAACTCAAGAGAATGTAACTGTAACAAGGTAAAGCACAACAAAACACTTCTGAAATAATCCAACTCTTGAATTTCAATTAATTAAATTCAAATGAACTTTGAAAAATCAAGATAATTTAACTGTGACAAGTTAAACCACGTCAAAACACTACTGAAACATTCCAACCCTTGCATTTAAACGAAAGAAATACAAAATGATCTTTGAAAAATTAAGAGAATGTAACTTTGACAAGGTAAACCATGACAAAACACTACTGAAATATTCCAACTCTTACATTTCAACGAAAAAAATTCAAAATGAACTTTGAAAAATCATGACAATGTAACTGTGATAAGGTGAACCACAACAGAACACTACTGAAATATTCCAACTCTTGTATTTCAACGAAAGAAATCAAAAATGAACTTTGAAAAATTAGGAGAATGTAACTGTGACTAGGTAAACCACGACAAAACACTATTGAAATATTCCAACTCTTTCATTTAATCGAACGAAATCCAAAATGAACTTTGAAAAATTAAGAGAATGTAAGTGTGACTTGGTAAACCAAAACAAAACACTACTGAAATATTCCAACTCTTGCATTTCACCGAAATAAAACCAAAATGAACTTTGAAAAATCAAGAGAATGTAACTGTGACAAGGTAAACCACATCAAAACACTACTGAAATATTCCAACTCTTGCATTTCACCGAAATAAAACCAAAATGAACTTTGAAAAATCAAGAGAATGTAACTTTGACAAGGTAAACCACATCAAAACACTACTGAAATATTCCAACTCTTGCATTTCATCGAAATAAAACCAAAATGAACTTTGAAAAATTAAGAGAATGTAAGTCTGACAAGGTATACCATGACAAAACACTACTGAAATATTCCAACTCTTTCATTTCATCGAAATAAATTCAAAATGAACTTCGAGAAATTAAGAGAATTTAACTTTGACAAGGTAAACCACTAAAAAACACTACTGAAATATTCCAACTCTTGCATTTCAATTATAGAAATACAAAATGAACTTTGAAAAATTAAGAGAATTTAACTTTGACAAGGTAAACCGCAACAGAACACTACTGAAATATTCCAACTCTTGCATTTCACCGAAAGAAATTCAAAATGAACTTTGAAAAATCAAGAGAATGTAACTGTGACAAGGTAAACCATATCAAAACACTATTGAAATATTACAACTCTTGCATTTCAATGAAAGAAATTCAAAATGAACTTTGAAAAACCAAGAAAATTTAACTCTGACAAGGTAAAGCACATCAAAACACTACTGAAATAGTCCAACTCGTGCATCTCAACATTATAAATTCAAAATGAATTTGGAAAAATTAAGAAAATGTAATACTGACTTGTGAAAGTGCGAGAAAACACAATTGAAATGATCCAACTCATGCATTTAAACGATAGAAATCCAAAAATACCTTTGAAAAATCAAGAGAATGTAGCTGCGACAAGGTAAACCACATCAAAACACTACTGAAATATTCCAACTCTTGCATTTCACCGAAATAAAACCAAAACGAACTTTGAAAAATTAAGAGAATGTAAGTGTGACAAGGTAAACCATGACAAAACACTATTAAAATATTCCAACTCTTTCATTTCATCGAAAGAAATTCAAAATGAACTTCGAAAAATTGAGAGAATGTAACTGTGACAAGGTAAACCACGAAAAAACACTACTGGAATCTTCCAACTCTTGCATTTCATCGAAATAAAACCAAAATGAACTTTGAAAAATTAAGAGAATGTAACTGTGACAAGGTAAACCATGACAAAACACTACTGAAATATTCCAACTCTTTCATTTCATTGAAAGAAATTCAAAATGAACTTTGAAAAATCAAGAGAATGTAACTTTGACAAGGTTAACTACGACAAAACACTACAGAAATATCCCAACTCTTGCATTTCAATGATAGAAATACAAAATGAACTTTGAAAAACTAAGAGAATGTAACTGTGACAGGGTAAAGCTCAGCAGAACACTACTGATACATTCCAGTTCTTGCATATCAATGAAAGATATCCGAAATGAAACTGGAGAAATCAAGAGAATGTAACTTTGACATGATAAACCTTGACAAAACACTAGTGTAATACTCCAACTCTTGCATTTCAATGAAAGAAATTCAAAATGAACTTTGAAAAATCAAGAGAATGTAACTGTGACATGGTAAACCATATCAAAACACTACTGAAATATTCCAACTCTTGCATTTCACCGAAAGAAATTCAAAATGAACTTTGAAAAATCAAGGGAAATTCAAAATGAACTTTGAAAAATCAGACCTTTGGAGGGGGGAGGGGCCGGGGGAGGGGATCGTTCTGTGTCTCAATGCACAAAAAAAGTATAAAAAATGGGGGAGGGAAGGGGAGGGGAGGAGGGAGGAGGGGGGGAGGAGGGGAGGGGAAGGGGAGGAGGAGGGAGGAGACGGAGGGAGAGGGGCCCCTTTGGGGGGCCAAAGGGGGGATGTGGCCCTTTGGGCCCCGGGGGGGGTCTGGGGGAACCTTGAGGGCCGGTGGGCCCTTTGGGGGTCCGGGAGCCCTTTGAGGACCAGGGGAGGGCCGTTGGGGGTCTGAGGAGGGCGGTTGGGGGACTGGGGCTCTTTGGGAGCTTGGGGGGACCTTTGAGTACCGGGGGCTTCCTTCGGGGTTGGGTAGGGGGATCGGAACCCTTTGGGGTTGGGGTAGAGGACCTCACAACACTGTTCAAATGGAACTTGTGTATTATAACGACCACAGAGTTTTATCCTCAAATTCTCTTCTAAAACCATTTCTAAAATCATCTTTTAAAATGTCTCTAACTGTTTCGCTGAAATAATCCAATAAAATGGCTAAAACAGTTTCGCCCAAATAATTCCCTAAACGTAATTTCAGCGTGTTCCTTTTGTTTGGCATCTCTGCGCTGAGGCATTTCAAATTAATAAGAAACCTGATTCCCGCGCTAAAACAATTCATCGCTAAGATGTTTCTTGGAGAATTGTTTCCATGGCAATGTTTATGAATATCTTTTGGAGTTCGACCAGTAGAACTGTTTCCGAGGCAAAGACATTAATGACTTGGATCTATTCCTGGAGAAATGTTGACAGTACCTGTCAGACATTATTAAACTTTGGCTGGAAACAATTTGATTAATGACTGACAGCACAGGTGTTCCAAATTCCCAATCGATTTCCGAACATGACCACGTGGTTCTATGCCCATATATGGTGTGCTGTTCGGAGTAGCACCCCCCTCTCTACTGAGTATTTGTAGCTGCTTACTCTTTTTTTTCCAACAGTGTCAAAAAGTTACAGCTCCATCCCTCTTTCTAAGATTTTGCAAACAGACCATTTCGACTACCTTTGTACAAATATTGTTTTCCCATCCCCCATCCCCCCATGAAATGTTTATTCAACTCGTAAAAACGTATCAAAAAACGTATCAAAACAAGTTTTTTATGCGTTTTTAACAGTATTTTGGTACTTACTGGTTATTGGAAATCCACCCAAGAAGTGAAGTTGGGTTAATCCGAATGAAATATAACAAGCATGATGATAAAATTATACTTTAGAAACACAATTATGGAAACCTAACCCAACCTAACATAACGTAACCTAACCCCCCTCCAAATATGCAAATATATAGCCCAAGATATACAAGTCCAATGCACTGTATCATCCGTCACTTGTTTTGTAGCTATGAAACCGGTTTTCTGAGATGTAATCTAAGCGTAATTCTTGAATGTGTTTCCAATAAGCGACAAGTACCTTTTTGTAAAACTTGTCCCCTTCTCCCCCCCCCCCCGCGAAAAATACCCCCTCCCCGAAAAAAAATCCTGGATACGCCCCTGGTGCTGATTAAGTAGAAAATTACGCAAAAATATGCGTCCGGGGGCGAATACAGAATTAACTTTTAGTTTTTTTTTGGGGGGGGGGGGAGAAGTACCAATTAAATTTGGTTCCCAAACCGGAATATTTGGCCCCTCTGACCCTGTAATTAGTGTAATTCTTACATTTTGGGTGGGCACTTGCCCCTAAAACTATCCCCTTAACCCATAAGTACAATTAAGCAGTATGTAGTAGTGGCGGGTGCCCAATTAAAAAAAGTCGTGGGTGAAAATCAGCAAAAAAAAGTCATAAACACATGGTCCCAAATACCTTTAGAAGATGTAGCTTTTGCTTGTTGTCTTAATTGTCTTTTACAATGCTTAAATTGTAATTTTTTAATTTTAACTTTTAGAATTTTTAGAATTTTCAGGTTCTCAAATTTTACTGATTAGTTTTTCTGATTTATTTTTGCGGTTCGATGTGGCAAAACTGACGGACATCTGATACTGCCCGAACCGATTGAGTCATTCAAACTTTCTATCAATCACCATTAACGCTTGACCCAAGCGTCAAACAGGTTCCTAGACGGCAAATCATGTTTTAATCAATTGATTGACGGAAACTATTGATCAAAATGATTGACCTTCCAGGGTGTCCTTAAAAACTTTCTAATTTTGAAAAAAAAACTATTGCAAAATCTAGGAAAACATGGGTTTTCATGGGTTTGCTGCTATTTCTGAACATTGGTGTCAATTTAAGAAAATGTAGGGGTGGGGCAAAATTTATTTTTCAAAAATCAGGCGAGGGGCAAATTTGTCGTTTTTTCAATTTTTCCAGCTAAAATACCGAAAAAAAATTTTGTTTTAACAAAAATTCCCCCAAAAACATAGTTTCAAAACACGGAAGTGTAAAAAGTCCAGGGGCACGCGCCTCCTCATTCAGGGGCACGAATGCTCCCATTCAAATTCTTATCACAAAGCTCATGGTCAAGGCCGTATCCAGGGTGGGGGATGGAGGTTTGACCCCCCTTGAAATGTTTGTTCGACTTGTAAAAACATTACAAGATGCATAAAAACACATTTTTGGTGTTTTTTAAGCTTTGTAATCCCTCTGAAAAAATAGCCCCCCCCCCCTAAAGCGAAAATCCTGGATACGGCCTTGCTGATGGTATAGCCCCTCCCCTGAGAACGTTTTCTTGCAACTTTTTTGTTGGGTACACATAGGATTTTTAATTTAGGTACAAAAAAGCTAACACACCACTTATATTTCTAATACACCTTAGGGGGAACATAAAAACAAAACAGAAAACTGTATTTAAAAGGCGAATTAATCTGAATTCTATCAAATGTGGTTAAGGCCGTATCCAGGGAAGGTTTTTGAATCCCCCCCCCCCAAATATTTGTTTGACTCGGAAAATCGTTACAAAAATGCAGATAGACAAATTTTTGATGCGTTTTTAAAAGTTTTTGTGTAAATACTCAGTTTTTGATGAAAAAAAGTTTCTTGTGAAGTTATGCAATTTTTAGAGTAGCAGGATTCAAATATAAAAGAAGAAACTGGATAAAAAACCGGCAAAAAGTAAGCTAAAAATATTTGCTCCGAAACAGGTTAAAAGGGTTTAGCTTCCCTTTGAAGGCTTAGTTGCAGAGTTGCCACCCCTTATGATTTATCCCTATTTCTAGTGATTTTTTTACATTGGCAAAAAACAAAAATCACTAAATCAGCACATAAATCACTGAAATCTAGTGATTTTCTTTCACCGGATGGCAACCCTGCTTAGTTGTCTTTGGGAATCAATATATTGCTAACATTTGAAATTTTACGGACAAAAGGCGTTTTCAGATATAAGTAATTTAATAGGAATAATTAATTATAGGAATTTATTTCTGCTCGTCTCAAGCTTAATATGGGTCTTTACTTTTCTTTGAAAAACTTACTTTTCGGAAAGCTCTTTTTAATTAATTCGAAACATCAATCTGGAATATACATTCAATGACAGTCTGACTATCAAGATAGTTAATGGAAAGAACCTCTATTGGCAATTATATTCACGGAAGTTGATCTTGAAGGATTTCCAAATAGAAACCCTACTTGAACTCATTTCCTTGTTTCAGAAGAAACCCCAAAATTTCATAAAAAACTTATTATCATACCTTGACGTGAACTTTCAAGGAAATATTAAAGTGAATTAATGTTCGATTTTTTATGTAATTATTGTAACACCTGTAGTGGCTGGAATTTAATACGCAATTCTAAATGACAAGGTCACCAAAGGTCTTTAAAAAATAGTAGACACTTTAGATATATTATTCATCATTAAAAAAAAAAGTTTGACGAGACTTATTTATTCTGTAATCAAGGCCATATATAGAATTTTGTTCAGTGGGTGGGGGTATTTTTTGGAGGGTGGCTTATGGTAAAACTTTAAAAAACGTATCGAAAATATATTTATATTTTCTTTGCGTTTTTACGAGTCGGAGAAAAATTTCAGGTGTGGGGGTCAACCCTCCTCCCTGGATACGGCCTTTTCTGCGATCATGTGCGGGTAGGGTGAATTGAAAGTCAGTGACACAAATAAGACTAAACCGTAGATCAGTACTTGTGTTGGCGAATAGTGTAAAGAAGGAAAAAATTAAAAAGAAGAGGTATTTTTATCATTGATTGTATTGCATAGTGTAAAAAAATAATATAATAATAAGGAAAAATAATTACTACAAGGGAAGAGTCAAACGATGTGATTGGTTGATTGGATAATAACCTCTGAAATGTCCTTAAATAGAAATTTTTTATATGACAATCCTTCAGCCCATTTACAGGGGGATAATATTTGGACTAAGTTGACTAGCTATCTTCAGTGCAATGTTTTACTCTTCACCAACTATGTAGTGGAGAAAAAATATTAGGGGTTTGTCAAGGTTGTAGGCTATACTGGATTTTTTTTTCTTTTTTTTTTGGGGGGGGGTCAAATAAAAATTTACAAACCGCATCAAAAATTTGTTTGTATGTATCTTTTTTTCAAATATGACTTTTGGGGGGGGGGGCTCAAAAACGGTACCCTCCCCCCTGGATACGGGCTTTGGGTTTTGTTCTTGTGTTGGCTTGTATTTTCAATTATAGAGATCATGCTTAATTCAAATTTATTTTGGATTTCATCAGATAAGATAAAAACAAACTTGTTTATTCAACTGCCTTTTCGGGAGACTGGGGGGTTAATGCTTATTTTCAAAAGTCTGTTTGAACGTAAGCAGCAAATAACCAATGGACACGCTCGAACTGGATATGAAGATATTTTGTAGTGTAAAACAACCTTTCTATTCTTTTTTTTGTGTGTGTTTTGGTTATTGATTCTTATTTTAGGGAAGTTTCTAATGAACTTTTTAAGTTGAGGGTTATTCAAATACTTTAACATCAAAATTACAAAAAGTAGGGTCAACACATATTTAGAGGGGAGCTTCAGGCTTTTCCCCTCTCCTCTCTTCCTATAATTCCAAGAATTTTACGATCTTGCCCATAATTTTAAGGGCGCCAATTGGGGAGGGGGGCAATTGCGTCCACTAGATTGAACAACGGTTTCGGTTCTTTTCATTTTTTAAAATCTGTTTTTTTTGTATTTTCATTGAAAAATCGAAAAAACAAACCACCTTTCCCCCCAAACAGACAGATTTTCATGAAATGGGGCCCGTGCATAATATTCGGTCTTTTTCATAGAATTCGCTTGTATTTCGGCCTTTTCCGTATTTGGTTCCCTTGAATTGGGCAAATCTCAATGTGGTTTCCCATATCCGTGGATTTCGTTGGGGTTAATCGATTCGGCTTCTAAACGTACACAAACTAACAAAACGTACCCGGCTTCTAAACCTACGTATCGGATAGCCTATATTGCATCAGTCTCAATGGGTTATTGTCTATCAATTGTCGGAAAGAATTCATCCATGTAACCGAGTATCAAGGAAGTAGTACTTAAATAAATGAAATAAATTTAGCATTTATTGCCTGTTTTTATTTCTGATTATCAAAAA
This sequence comes from Artemia sp. Qi Xiang Cuo, assembly GCF_049724085.1. Lineage (NCBI taxonomy): Eukaryota > Metazoa > Arthropoda > Branchiopoda > Anostraca > Artemiidae > Artemia > Artemia sp. Qi Xiang Cuo. The sequence continues at coordinate 12,431 of NW_028297627.1, forward strand.
CCGTTGAACCTAAACATGAAGACATCATAAGGTTTATTATTTTCGACGTTCAAAGGTTGATTGTTTTCTACAATTTGTCTTAAACGCAGTATGCATGTTACCATAATGTCCGAAATCTGGTTAATTTCGACATTCCCTGGTGAATATCTGAAATTAGTAGGCTACTTGTTTAAAAACCAGTAAACACGTGATAAGTGAAGTTCCGCTAATGCTAATGAAATTAAACAAATAGGATGAAAATATAATAGTTTAGAAACAAATTCGGGCCAAATATTTGCACATT
>NW_028297628.1:0-12707 GCF_049724085.1 Artemia sp. Qi Xiang Cuo
GAAAAAGAGGTCATTGACCGATTACGCAATCTTTCTCTCTAGGGACTCTATGCCCATATATGGACTCCCGTCACGGCCTCCTGACCCCTTTCTACTTACGCTGTTTTTATAACCTGCATGCACATAGTGTGACTCAATTTAGTTCAACACTCCTCTCAACATTCCCTGAAAGTTTCACCTTAATATTCTTAGCCTTTTTTGACACCAAAGGTCAAACCTATCCGACTTTCCTAATAGCAAATACTATATTCAAACAATGAGCAAACTGCATAAGTTACAGTTGTCACCCCAAGAGGCATAGTTTATCATCTATTCTGAACAAAGTGATTATCTCAAAACTTATATCAGATGTCTTTGGGAAAATAAAGGGCTTGGGGTGGAGGTTTTTGCCCTTCAGTCCCATTTGACTCTTAAAAAGGGAATTAGAACTTCTATTTTCCAATCGAATGACTCCTATCAAAGTAGTTCTATGACAACTCCTTGCATACGAAGTGCCTTGGTAAAAAATAATAAATAAATAAAGCATGGAGCCCACTTCGCTCTTTATTTAGGGAGTGCATTTGCTCTGCCTTTGAAAAAGTAGTTGGGGTTGCATGAAATTAACTTTTGGAAATTAATCAAAAACTCAAATTATATCCCTGAAATGCGTTTTCAAATCCCATCCCCATTCCTTCCCGACTTTAGTAGGCTTTGAAGACTGCATGAAAACTATAAATATGTACCTCTTTTACTATTGAAACTGCATTAGTTTTCAAAAAATAAAAAGAAAAAAAAGAGCTCTGAATTCAGGTGGACCTAGTGTGCTTTACCAGGACTATTGATCTTCAGAAGTCTTCACCTACATGTATCTTGGACAGTGTTCTTTCAAAACAAAGAAGATTCAAGTCAAACTCAAAACAAAACAAATTACGACACACACACGAGTTTGTAGGAACTTTTGTATTACTGACAACACCATTTTACTTGAAAACTTTTCCTTGAAAACCTCCTTTTTAAAAGCGTGGTTTAAAATTTTATAAAGAAAATAGAGTAGGCAATTAGCTCTAGAATTTATAATTCATGACAAGAGAATAAAATATTTTCTAAATATAACCGAATTTAAAAACATAAAAAAAGACGTAAACTTACAAGGGTTTTTTCCACAACATCTTACTAAGAAGTCAAGCGTGTATGCTGGCAAGTTGTGATAAAGTACCATATCAATCTTATGGTGAACATAACTGCTTTTGAAGCTTCCCCTGGTGGCCACAATGTCATACTGATTGGGTTTTTCATTATATAAGGATATATATACTTCTCTAGATCTGACCAATAAACAGGATTCAAGCCAGATGAGCCAATAGTATAAACAGATAAATTAGGCATCCTGAAACAGAAGAAAATACATTAGGGTCTTTTATGAAATTATTTCTGACAATAGAAGTATACCAGGCTTGATAATATTAAAGCTCCTAGGTTTTTCTTTCCGTACTGCAGCCTAAAACACTGATAATTTCAATCCCTATTCATTCAGAGCCACCAATAAATTCTATCTTTCAAACTTTTGGGGTCACCATAAAAACCAATTCCTTTACGGAAGACATGGATAATTTTAGAAAAAGCCAGGACAGATAGACCGAGTGATTCAGAGGCAATTCTGGGATAAGCCTTTTTTAGGATTGTATAAAAATTATGTCATTGATATTGCTCATTTTTTTTTTTTTTTTTTAGGGCTACCAGATGTTTGAAGTTTCCTGCCAGTATTGGAGTTCTATCATGGTTATAAGTGCAGCTGCAGCCTATTAAAGAGCGGTCTATAGTAGCTGAAGTTTAAAATTTGGCTTAAAAAGACTGTTTAAGAGAAAAAACTCCCAATTGAAGCTCATTTATTAATGATAACTATTAATTTGATTATTACTACTAATAAAAGTTTTTTGTGATATCAAATTTATGGTAATCTCGAAAACGAGCTTGAAACCCATAAAAAAAGGCGTTGGATTGCAATAAAGATTGCTCAATTTGATTGCCGCCGTCAAACACCATATGATGAAAATTACAGTACTTTATGTTGGTGCCACGAATGGCGCTCGGTGCCACAAAATGGCAGACCATGCCATCACGGGCAAAATTAATGGCAATGCGCTCTTTGAAATAAAAAAATTATACAGTGAAAATTGAAAAAGTAATGTCAATAATATCTGATTGAATATTTGTTTGTAGGGATTGTTTAGAGGTTCTCCCCCAGGTATTATTTAGCTTCTGTCCAAGACGTATGTTTAATTTAAGGAAAGTCCCAGTCTCGGCAAGATAGATTAAATCTTCGTTAAATGAATCTTATAAATTTTCACGCAGTTAATTTATAAGATCATTTATAAGTTAATTTTCGAGTTTTAAAGTAAGCTAAATTAAAATTAGCGCAGCACCACACCCTTTGCATAGTTTGAATTTAAATATGTATTTATCTTACAATTGTACTTTTCCCTCAGACAGGTATCTATTAGAACAAACTTATCTGTTTTCAATAGACTAATGTTTAGCTCTTCATAGGAAACTATATATTTAATATTCATTTTTTAAGGTTATATTCACAATTGAACTCCTTAAAAATGAGCGCGGATATACCTAGTTTATCGATTGATTCTTCAATGGAAAATATATTCTCCTGTTCGGATGATAGTAATTTTATTGCCCCTATGAATAAAGTGTTATAGTAAACATATTGGGCGTAAATTTAATTATTAAAAAAAAAAAAAAAAAATAAAAGTTAAGAAGCTGTTTTCTTTTTTTCATTTTTGTAACATTTTTAACTTCTTTTTAAGTAATAAATTTTTTTTAGATAAGATATTTTTTTTTTCAGTTGGATTTTTTATGTTATAAAATCTTTGAAACTCTTTTTTTATATATCTGTAATTCTATAAGAATTTTTAGGTTTTTTTAACCTCATTTTTGTCACTAATAGTATAATTTTTCGTAATTTCAAATTTTTTACGGAATATTTTCCAAAGTTTAAGTACGAATGCTGGATTAAAAAAAAAACAACAAGTATTTATAATTTGTAGTTATATATAAAACAAAAATAATTCCTTCAAAAACTATATTTTGAGACATATTATTTTTTTGAGGGGGAAGGGGATAATTTCTGAAGGGATTTCGAACTTAAATTTTGACTTTCAACCAATCTTTGGATAGTAATTATTGACTATTTCTAACATTTATAACCCTTTTTTGCCTATGGGACAAATTTCTAAATTTTTAATTAGAATAATAAAATAATAGTTAAGTATGGGCTCAATGATATTTGAATCGTTCTGACGCCTTAGAAAACTATGGAAAGATGCCATAAAGAATGTTTCTCTATAGCCTAGACGAAGATGCTTACTATAAATTTCCACAAACATATTTTATTTCTAACCAAATTATATTTCCTCATAAATAGAACGATCTTATTACATCATATGATAGTCTGTAAAAATCTGGAAAGCAATCAGGGGGAATGTGCCGGTTATACCCTTCACTACTCATGACCATGACAAATAATAATAATAATGACGCCAATTATTATTGCTCTATGGGTAGTGTTGGTAATTTGGGAAGACAGAATTCAATCAGATATTGAAATAATAAGTGGTTTTTCTAGGTCTAAAATTTATATGAGGGCAAAAACCCTCTCCTCATGTTTTTTTTTAGTATTGATACCCCCAAACCCACCATTGGCCTTGGACTAAAATGTTTAGGCATTTATTTTAGTCAGGATGATTGAAAAACTAAAAAAAAATCCCTGTGATGTCTTTAGAATCCATAAAACGCAACGGGAAAAGGTCCGAAATAATGTTATTGGTTCATTCTTCACAAAATAGGCAGGCACATTGAATCTAGTTCAAACCTTGGTCTTGCAAGGAATCTACGAATATAGAATTGGAATTAAAAGTTGGGTCCTTGAATGGCGTTAAATCAGTCTATGAAATATATGCTACCACCTAACCTAAAACGGAAGTCCCAATAGATATGCCTTCAAGTATAAAATAACCCGAACAACACCAGGGATAAGGGCTCTAAATTGTGCAGATTTTTTTTTTTTTTAAGTATATAACGGAAAAGGGTGTATGGTACATTGCAATAGCCGGAATCATACAAAGATTTTTGGTCGAAGAATCAGAACCTTCTTCCTGGGCTTCTTCTCCCTCTTCCATCTTACGCAGCCTCCAAAAGAGCTGTATAACAAGGTTGTTTTACATCATTCAAGAGGTAGGAGTTGACAAGTATCTTGGAGGGGTGTTCCCGGTCCGACGAAAAGTTAATAATATTTAATAGAAATTTAATATTTCGTTCCAGGTGAGAGCAAATTAACAGCTGGAACTATCGAAAATTAAATTCGTATTAAATTATAGTGAGTACGGTTAACTAGCTGTTTTACTAAATTAACCTCTGTACATTCATCATCAAAGTGGGAAAAATGGAGGCAAATGACCAAATTTAAGTCAAGGCAAATGGCCAAACTAATGAGTATGAGGAATATGAGCCCTTGTGTAGGGAAAATGGTGGAACTGCCATTGTGAAAAGAAGAAGTTTCGCCGGAAGAGAACTGCCATGGCGGAGAACCATTAGTTAATAAACCGTTTAATAAACCATTAGTTAATAAGGCCATATGGCTCCAATGTTTTATTAATATTAATTAAAAAATACTTACCGAAAAATAAGTTTTTCAAAGAAAAGTAAAGGCCATTTTAAACTTAAGCTAAAGAGATACAAATACCTGTTAAAATTCAAATTCAAAACGACCAGAATTTACTATTAAAGAATAAATGAAACCCAAAACAAACAGAAATTAAATAAACAATCATAGCAAAAAACATACAACAAGCGATAATATTAATGAATAAATAGATCCTAAAGTGAGTAATGCTTAGATTGAATATGAAAATCAAGCTTAAAACGAAAACAAATGTTTTACTATTAAAGTATAAATGAAACTTAAAACGAACAGAAATTAAATAAACAATCAATGCGAACAAACATACTATATATATTAATGTAAATGAATAAATAAATCTTAAAACGAGTGAAACTTAAAAAGAATATGCAAATCCAGTTTGAATCAGATAAAAATAACTACAAACAAGAGTTTGGGTATCGCCTCACTGCAGAAGCCTAAAACCTACTGCGTCATTGCTACTGCGTCACCTACTGCTTGCTGACACAAAGGGATCACGACTGTTTGGAATTGACCTTAATAAGATTTTGTGTGCCAAAGCAATTTTTCATCTACCACAGAGTTTGCATTTTAACCTTCTAATTGGATAATTATAAATGATTTTCTGTGCGTTCATTCAGTAGAAAACACCGTCCGATAGGTCAAAAACCCCCCTTAATAATCTATTTTCAAGGATCCAACTTATAAAGCCTACCCCCGGGCCCTGGTGGGCTATGGTGACACCGGAGTTTTTTGTTAACATAGACTTGAACTCTTTTAGCAAAATTTCTATATCAACTTTTTTCTCGGATGGATTTAGGGTTTGAAGGAGGGGGGGGGGCTAGGTAACCACCAATCTCTTTTGACTCTTAAAAAGTGAACAAGAAATTTCAATTTTAAGTCAAATGATCAGTCAATTTTCAGTCCTATTTTCTTAATAAGAAACCTTTATATGTCACTGTAATTTTTTGCCTTATTGCCTTATTAAATTATTGCCTTATTGCCTTTATGGCAATAAGGAAATCCTTTTATATGGAGGCAAAATCTACAAACAGAAAAAATTCTTTTAGTATCTAGAAAGAATTAAATAATCGTTGCAGTATATAAACCTATCCTCCGATTTGCGCTGCAAATGGGAGCATATTAGGGGGTCAGGTTTAAGGCTAAGGGGTGGACGGGCGGGGCTGGCTGTGCACAACAAAATGAGTTTTTAGAAACAGACCCAATAAAACATTAAAGTATTATGGTCTTTATGACCTTTGGTTTTCTATTGTCAGAGACTTAGTAAAAGAAAACATTAATTAAAAAAAAACACAACTAAAATAGCTTTATAAAAGAGGTAACCATTAACAAGCAGTATGTAGAGCTATCCTCCCATTTGTGCAAAAAATGGGAGGAGGGGGTCGGGTTTAGTGCAAACGGGTGGGCGGACGGGACTGGCTGTGCAAAACCTTCTAGCTAGTGGTCCTGTTTTCACTGATTTTATTGCACAACTAAAAAAACAATAAAATACCGAAACCTATCTATTAATATATAAACCTATCATATATTTTCTATCTGGAAATCAACTACGCTGAAAAAAACCACCTAAATAACATCACTTTTGACAATTAAAAAGGACATTAATCCTTTCAAATTTTAATTAAATGAACCTTTTTTTAATTTCCTACCACAACGCCATCTGCAAAAATCTTTATGCCCCCAGGAATTAACTTAAAACCCTTGCCCTGAGGGTTGTGGGGCATTATCCTCCTCAAAAGTATATTTTATATCTGGAAATCGACTCGGCTGAGCAAAATGTATATCTCAAATTTTGGTGGGGATGTGTTGGGGGTATGGATTCGCGGGGGGGGCGGGGGGCGTGTTACCCTCCCATTACTTTCGACTATTAATAAAGGCACTAGTCATTTGATCTTCTAATTGAATGATCCTTTTTTAAAATGTCTGCAGCAGCGCCATCTATATAAACCTTATTTGCCCCCAGAGTAAAACTTTAAATACTGGCCCAGTGGGTGGGTGGAAATTTTCCTCTTCAAAAACATATTTTCTACTAGAAAATCAACTACGCTAAATAAAATAGCTATCTCAAAATTTTGATTGGATGTGTTTTGGGGAATGCAAGGCTTGGGGGGGGGGGGCTAGTTGACCTCTAATAACTGTTGACTATTAAAAAGGGCACTAGTTCTTTGAATTTCCAATCGAATGAGCCTTTTTAGAAGTTTTTGCGACAACACCTTCTATAAAAGCCTTATTTGCCCTCAGGGTATAACTTAAAACCCTTGCCCTAAGGGCTCTGGGGGAGTGTCCTCCTCAAAAACATGTTTTGTATGCGAAAATCAACTACGCTGAACAAAATGGTCTCAAAATTTTGATTGGATGTGTTTGGGGGAATGAGGGGCGTGAGGGGGGGGGCTAGTTCCCCTCCAATCACTTTCTATTATTAAAAATGGCACTATCCCTTTGAATTTCCAATCGAATGACCCCTTTTGAAGTTTTTACGACAACGCCTTCTATAAGAACCTTATATACCCCCAGGGCATATCTTAAAACCCTTGCCCTGAAGGTTCTGGGGAAGTGTCCTCCTCAAAAATATAATTTTTATCTGGAAATCAATTATGCTGAACAAAATGGCTATTCCAAAATTTTGATGGGTGGTGTTGGGGGCAAGGAGGGGCGGGGGGGGGGGGGGCTAGTTGCCCTCCAATCACTTTAGCAAAATAAAAAAGGCACTAGCCCTTTAATTTCAAATCGAATGAGCCTGTTTTGAAGTTTCTACGACAACGCCTTCTATAAAGACCTTATATGCCCCCAGGGCATAACTTAAAACCCTTGCCCCGAGGGATGTGGGGGAGTGTCCTCCTCAAAAATATATTTTCTATCTGGAAATCAACGACCCTGAACACAATGGCTCTCTCAAACTGTTGATCGGATGTATTTAGGGGAATACTGGGCGTGGGGGGGGCTTGTTGCCCTCCACTCACTCTCAAGAATTAATAAGGCACTAGCTTTTTGAATTTACAATCGAATGAGCCTGTTTTGAAGTTTCTACGACAACGCCTTCTATAAAAACCTTATATGCCCCCAGGGTATAACTTAAAACCCTCGCCCTGAGGGTTGTGGGGGAGTGTCCTCCTCAAAAATATATTTTCTATCCGGAAATAAACTACACTGAACAAAATGGCTATTTAAAAATTTTGATTGGATCTGTTTGGGGGAATAATGGGCGTGGGGGGGGGGGGGCTAGTTGCCCTCCAATCACTTTCTACTATTAAAAAGGGCACTAGCTTTTTGAATTTCCAATCTAATGAGCCTTTATTGAAAGTTCTACGACAACACCTTCTATAAAAACCTTATATGCCCCCAGGGTATAACTTAAAACCCTTGCCCTGAGGGTTGTGGGGGAGTGTCCTACTCAAAAATGTATTTTCTAACTGGAAATCAACTACGCTGAACAAAATGGCAATCTAAAAATTTTTATTGGATGTGTTTGGAGAAATGATGGGCGTGGGGGAGAGGGGGGGGGGGGCTTCACTCCAGTCACTTTCGACTATTAAAAAGGACACTAGCCCTTTAATTTCCAATCAATTGAGCCTGTTTTGAAGTTTCTACGACAACGCCTTCTACAAAAACCTTTTATGTCCCTAGGGAATAACTTAAAACCCTTGCCCTGAGGGTTTTGGAGTAGTGTCCTCCTCAACACTACATGTGTTCTGGGGAAATCAAGCACGCTGACCAACAGGGCCATCGCAAAATTTGTTTGGTCGGGGTTGGGGTGACTAAGTGGCGTTGGGGGAGGGGCTAGTTGCCCTCCAATCACTTTCGAATATTAAAAATGGCACTAGAACTCTCTTTAAGTTTCTATGACAACGCCTTCTATAAAAACCTTATATGCCCTCAGGGCTTAACTTAAAATCCTTGCCCTGAGGGTTGTGGGGGATTGTCCTCCTCAAAACATGAGTATCCTCCTCAGAAATATATTTTCTATCTGGAAATCAACTACGCTGAACAAAATGGCTATCTCAAAATTTTGATTGGATGTGTTTGGGGGAATGATGGGCGTGGGGGAGGGCTAGTTGCCCTCCAATCATTTTCGACTATTAAAAAAGGCACTATAACTCTCGATTTCCAGTCGAATGAGCCCCCTTTGAAGTTTCTACGACGCCCCTTCCGTATGAAGTGCCTCTGAGAAAAAAATAAATAAATAATAATAATGAAACATTGGAGCCGTATGGCCTTTACTATAGACAACGCTACAGCGTTGCCTCTGACTATTTATAATTTTTTTTTCCCAGAGGCACTGCATATGGAAGGGGTCGTCGTAGAAGCCTCAAAGGGGTCTCATTCGACTTGAAATTGAGAGTTTTAGTGCCCTTTTTAATAGTCAAAATGATTGGAGGGAATATAGCCCCCCAACGCCCATCATTTCCCCAAACACATCCAATCAAAATTTTGAGATGGCTATTTTGTTCAGCGTAGTTGATTTCCAGATAGAAAATATTTTTTTGAGGAGGATACTCATGTTTTGAGGAGGACAATCCCCCACAACCCTCAGGGCAAGGGTTTTAAGTTATGCCCTGGGGGCATATAAGGTTTTTATAGAAGGTGTTATCATAGAAACTTAAAAAAAGGCTCATTCGATTGGAAATTCAAAGGAATAGTGTCCTTCTTAATAGTCAAAAGTGATTGGAGGGCTCCTAGGCCCCCCCATACGCTCATCATTCCCCCAAACACATCCAATCAAACTTTTGAGATAGCCATTTTGTTCAGTGTAGTTGATTTCCAAGATAGAAAATATAATTTTGAGGAGGAAACTCCCCCACAACCCTCAGGGCAAGAGTTTTAAGTTATACCCTGGGGGCATATAAGGTTTTTATAGATGGCGTTGTCGTAGAAACTTCAAAAAAGGCTCATTCGATTGGAAATTCAAAAAGCTAGTGCCCTTTATAATAGTCGAAAGTGATTGGAGGGCAACTAGCCCCCACCCAACGCCCATTATTCCCCCAAACACATCCAATCAAAATTTTGAGATAGCCATTTTGTTCAGCGTAGTTGATTTTCTGATATAAAATATATTTTTGGGGAGAACACTCCCCCGCAACCCTCGGGGCAAGGGTTTTAAGTTATGTCCTGGGGGCATATAAGGTTTTTATAGAAGGCGTTGTCGTAGAAACTTCAAAACAGGCAAATTCAATTGGAAATTCAAAGGGCTAGTGCCCTTTTTAATAGTCGAAAGTTATTGGAGGGCAACTAGCCCCCCCCCCCCCTCGCCCATCATTCCCCCAAACTCATCCGATCAAATTTTGAGATAGCCATTTTGCTCTGCTTACTTTATTTCCAGATAGAGAATATGTTTTTGAGAGGGACACTCCCCCACAAACCTCCGAGCTAGGGTGTTAATTGACAGCCTGGGGGCATATCTGGATTTAGTACAAGTTGTTACCTAAGAAACTAAAAGACAGGCTCATTCGAGTGGAAATTTAGAGTTATAGTGCTTATTTTGACGGACGAAAGTGATTTGAAGGCAACTTACCCCCCTCTCATGCCCACCTTTTCCCCAAACCCATCCAATCAAAATTTTAAGACAGCCATTTTATTAAACATAGTTTTAAGTTCTGGAAATTAGGTCTTTGAGGATTACAACTCCCACAAAGCCCTCAGGGCAAGGGTTGTAATTTTAGGATTCTCCGAATCCTTCACATTATTTCTTATGGAAGAGATACCCGTATAAACTTTAGAGAGTGCTCATTTGATTGAAAATTGAAAGTTCATGTTTACTTTTTAAGAGTCAAAAGAGATTTAAGGGCAGCTAGCCCATCTCCCTCCTCCACGCCCTAAATGCATCAGATAAAAATTTTGAGATATACATTTTGTTAAAATAGTTCAAAGTTCTGATAACAAAAAACTCCGGTGTCGACACAGCCCACCAGGGCCCAGGGGTAGGCGTTGTAAGTTATACCCTGGGGCATAACTTATTAAGGGGGGTTTATAACTTATGGGAAGGGGTTTTGTATGGGAAGAACACATAGGAAGTCTATTATAATTATCCAATTATAAGGTTAAAATACATACTCTGTGATAGATGCAAAATTGCTTTGGCACACAAATTCCTATTAAGGTCAATTCCAAACAGTCGTGATCGCTTTGTGTCAGCAAGTGAAATTGTCTAAACCCCCTTATTGGAGCTATTTTTTCAATCTATTCATTGTTGTCAATCGCTGTCCACAAGTTATGCAAGCTGTCTATTGTTCATATATAAGGTTTTTATCAAAGAGGTAATCGTATGGACTTTGAAGAAAGGCTCATTCGATTTAAATTGAAAGTTCTAGATCTGTTTTTTAAAGTCAAGAATAATCAGACAGTAAGCATACCCTCCCCATGCCATAAAAACTTGAAACTTCTTGCAATCAAAAACGAAAAAAAATTAATTAAAAAAAAACTTTCCGACAAATAAGTTTTTCAAAGAAAAGTATAGGCCATTTTAAACTTAAGCTCAGGAGATACAAATACCTGTTAAAATTCAAACTAAAAACGACCAGAAATTACTATTAAATAATAAATGAAACCCAAAACGAGCAGAAATTAAATAAACAATCATAGCAAAAAACATACAACAAGTAATAATATAAATGAATAAATAGATATTAAAGCTAGTAATGCTTAGATTGAATATGAAAATCAAGCTTAAAACGAAAACAAATGTTTTTCTATTAAAGTATAAATGAAACTTAAAACGAACAGAAATTAAATAAACAATCAATGCGAAGAAACATACAATATATATTAATGTAAATGAATAGATAAATCTTAAAACGAGTCAAACTTAAATTGAATATGCAAATCAAGTTTGAATCGAATAACAATAACTACAAACAAGAGTTTGGGTATCGTCTCACTGCAGAAGCCTAAAACCTACTGCGTCATTGGCGCTTTACTGAAAACAAATCATATTACAAATGTTTTCTTTTGTACTTAATGTTGAAAATAAATATTATAATTACAGTAAAATTTTGAACTGATGAGCCTTTAGCAATTAATATCCTTATGCATCAAATATTCAGTTTAATTTATTAGTTCTTTTCAAGATTGGTCAAGACAAATATAGTTTCACTAAAAGCAAAATTTGGATACTGCCCCCTTCTTTAACTGTAAAAACCTAAAGCCTTCTGCGTCATTGGTGCTTCACTGAAAACGAATTACTCGTATATTACAAATTTATTATTTTCCAGTTCTTACAGTATTGAAAATGAAAATAAAAATTACAGTGAAAACAAATCTTAAACTGATGGATCTTTCAGCAATTAATATCATTATATATCTAATATTCAATTTGATTTTGTTTATACTTTCCAAGAGTGTTCAAGACTCATATAGTTTTGCCATTTTTTTAACTCTGCCATTTTTTGTAACTAATCGTGTTAGTTTGTTATGAAAACATTCTATGGCTTCTAGGCATTTCTATTTGAGCGGAAAACTGCCCCTCAACCTTTGTGGAAACTACATTTTCTTGCATGAAACACCAAAATATAATAAAATGTCAAGTTTCAGAGTGTTCCACCACTCACAAGCAAGTGCCATTGGTATTTTTGAATCCGCATGGTCAATTTAGGGGGTGGAGGGTAGGCTAATTCTCATAGCAGCCCCATTCCGTCGTGGTATGGTTCACATTTTCAACACCTGGCGTCCGGACTATCATATAATCTACCAAGCATACAACTACCCCAAATCATTATCAATAAATAAATGAAACCCAAAACGAACAAAAATTAAAATAAATATTAGAGTCACACTCGAAACGAGCATAGATTAATGTGAGTAGGGTTCAAAACCCCTATGCTTTCTAAAAGCCAGAATATAATTTGTACTTTACTGAAAAAAAATTCAAATGATTTTAGTGCAAAAAAATGTGCATTGTCAATTTAATATACATATGCTGATATTTATTCCCTAAAATCTTAATTAATTTTTGATTTCTTAAAGTTACAAAAATGAAAATATTTCAAAGAATTGTTTTCAGTAAAGCACCAATGACGCAGTAAGC
>NW_028297629.1:0-12697 GCF_049724085.1 Artemia sp. Qi Xiang Cuo
TAAATATACGTAACTTACGAATTAACTTACGTAACGAACTTCTATATTCATAGTTTTTTAATACGTATATTAGGGGTTTCGACCCTAGTCAATACCATGCTCTTTAAGCTAAAGTTCGAATTTTGTCCCAACTCTTTAAAAATGACCCCTTAATCACAAAGGCCGTTAATTAGAATAAATAGCTCTTATGAAAGTACTAAAAAATCTTTGGCTTAAAGAGCAAGGTATTGACTAAGATGTGAACCCAATCATATACGTAATATTTTCTGTTCGTTTTAAGTTTTGATGTTGCTCCTTACTTCCAGTTGAAAAACTTGTTCTTTTTTAATTTAATTTCTGATCTTTTTCTTTAATAATGATGGGAAATCCGGAGCCCCCTCCATAGCAATGTCCCTTCCCCCGTGAAAACTTCCTTTATGGAAAGATCCTCCCATATAACCCCCGACCCCCCCTACCAGAAAAAATCCCCCCTGAAAACGTCTGTATACTTCCTAATAACCAATACTAGGCTATATGTTAACATTGGGTAAAGTTCATTACTTTCAGCCCTCTCCCCGGGGACTTCGGGGGAATAAGTCGTCCTAAAAGACATAGTTATCATATTTTCGACCATGCTGAACAAAATGGTTATCTCAAAATTTTGATCGGGGGACTGGGAAAAAAATGAGCGTGGGAGGGGGCCTAGTTGCCCTCTATTTTTTTGGTCACTTAAAAAGGGCACTAGAACTTTTAATTTCCGTTCCAATGAGCCCTCCCACGATATTCTAGGACCACTGGGTCGATACGATCACCCCTGGGGGAAAAAACAACAAAAAACAGATAAACACGCATCCGTGATCTTTATTCACAAAAAATGATTTAATATAAATGCGATTCTCCGGTTTATATTAGCCTAATAGCCATATTAGGCGCAAATAAATTTGCAGGGCCAGTCGGGCCCCGCAAATTTATATTGTAAAGTATTGTAACTAAAAAATATTGTAACTACAACGACTTAACTAAAAAAAATTCTTAAATCTCAAAAGAGTGTAATAAATCTACTATAGATAAAACGAAGATTTTATATCTTGTTTATCTTGTTTATCTTGTATATCTTGTTTTTGGTATCTTTGGTATCTAGTATCTTGTTTTTGGTGCTTCTTCTCATTTTTCAGTGAAAGAACAGGGAGAAATCAGTATAAATAGTGTAATTGGCAAATTTAGTATAGTGAAAATGTAAGATCTCACATTTTGAAAATACCTAATTCCGAAGCTGCATGAAATTCCAAGAGACGCCAACCAATAGATGGTGTTGGGGATTTTTTTTTCGCCAGCACTAGCGCCAGTTTCCATATTTACAAGTTATTCATACTTTTTTAGAGCATGGATGTAATGCATGATTTATAAAATAAGAAAGAAGAAGGGCAAGTGAAAAGATTGACATAATTTGAGAGTGAGTTAGGAGCCCATTCTCTAAACGTTGAACAAATTGAATGAATGGTTTTTATTTCCTATCATAAATAACACAAGGCTACACAACGGAGTATTGAAAAAAAAGAAAAAAAAAGAGAAAAAGAAAACGCAATAAGAGAAACAACAATACTTCAATAACAATCTATATACAGCATACTAAACTCTTATTCAAACTAGCCTACGATAGCTCGGTACATATCATGATCAGGATTGAGCGAACGCCGAAATCGAACGATTCGCTCAGTAGCTGCAGTAGTCGGGTCCACAACGCTGTAATTTTTCGAAACTCTTGAGTTTCTCTCCCATGGCGGAACACTTAAAAGATACTTTGCATACTTAGAGTAAACCCGACGGACTGAGCGCTTATCTGTTTCGGTGAGAAGAGACCAACACGGTGAGAGTGACAGAGCATGCGGGATAACGAACACGGAATAAAGCCTTCCGAATATACCACGGTTATACAAACGTTTGCAGGGTGGAAGTAGTCCATATGCTTTGCGTGCCTTTTCTGAAAAAAGCTCAACCTGTATCTCACGAGTAGACCACAGATCTGACGCGATTGGCAGTCCAAGGTAAGTTAGAGATGGCTTTGAGCTCACCGCAGTATCACCTAGGAGCACGCTAATCTGGGTCGAATCTTTCACGTTGTGACGAAAAACAACTACTTCACTTTTGGCAGCGTTAAAAGCTAGCCCAATCTTAGCATATTCATCACTCAATATATTGTAGTTATCCTCAACGCTTGAAACAGACCTACTTGCGTTAAGTATATCATCAGCGTAATTGATGAGCGACACGTCTATACCTAGATATATGCAGCACGTTTTGGCAGATTCTTGAGGGACGATAATACTGTTGTTGTATAGAGGAGGGGAAGTAATGGAGCCTTGCCGGATACCTTTACGGACAGGTATAACTATGGTGGATACCACCATACCGCGATGAGTGGGGACTTTAATCTTCACTCTCAGCCTCCTATACATGCTCCTCCATACAACGACAACCGAACGGTCAGCTCCGCGTTTACAAGCAGAACTAAGTATATGTGCGTGGATACCGGAGTCGAATGCTCTACGCACATTGTGGCTTGCTAGAACAAGTGTATCATTATTATCGTGAGCACTGAGCAAAAGATTAGCTATCAACGAATGAACATGCTCGCGACTAGTACCACTCTTAAACCCAAATCGCGAATAAGGAGTATAACAAGCTTCATTTAGGTCATCAAAACCAGCATTTCCACGAGTTTGAAGAATACCGGCACAACAGTTATCGGGCGGTATGATGAACAGTTCCTGGGATCATTCTCTTTTTTGGGAACTGGTGTAACGACGCCAACACAGAAAACATCGGGGACAAGACCGCAGTTAAAGATCATCTGGTACATAAGTGCAAGTTGATTTGACACATTGTCACCCCTAATAGCCAGATGCATTCCACAAATATTATCATCACCTCGAGAATACTTCTTTTTCAGTTTAGATAGCATATGACGGATACTAGAGACAGTAACAACGAACCCGACACTTCGTTCATTTGACGCTTGGAGGGAGTCGAGCTATTTTTCGAACTCTTTCTCGAGAGCCTTGTTCGGCGTTGAGAATTATCTCCTATAAAAAAAACGCCAGTAATCTGAAAACAGGGCATTTTTTTCTGAATTGCTGGACATGCTAAGCTGCTGGCTACTTTGATGACACATAGAGGTAAAACATCCCGGCTGGAGGCTAAAAGTTTTACATATGCTTGTGCTTGCTCCAGAGTGATACAAGGACACCTCTCCGAGGATGTAGAAGACTCCGCAAGGTTAACTTCTATTTGTCGTGATCTTATGCCAACTCTTCAGAAAACTGGACCAAGCATATCTCCCACTTTCTGTCAAACTTTTCAGCTCTATCAAAGGTGTGGAGGTCATTTTGACAGTTTCCCGTCAATTCTTCTATGGGCCGACAGGACGCTTGCACCAATTTGGCAAAAGAGCAGCTAGAATTATTTAATTAATGATCTTGATTTAATCCTTAGTACTGATTGAGCTGAGATGATAACGTCAGTTTAAATGTCGGCCGGCCCTGTGACAAAAATAGGATAAAGATCCTCCTCAGACATTGCGGGCGTATAGGGCGTCCAGTTGACGTTTTAGTTGCACCAAAATCGAAATTTTGAGATAGCCATTTTGTTCAGCGCAGTTGATTTCCAGATAGAAAATTTGTTTTTGAGGAGGAAACTCCCCCACAACCCTCAGGGCAAGGGTTTTAAGTTATGCCCTGGGGGAATATAAGGTTTTTATAGAAGGCATTGTCTTATAAACTTCAAAACAGACTCATTCCATTGAAAATTCAAAGGGCTATTGCCCTTTTTAAGTCGAAAGTGATTGGAGGGCAACTAGCCCCCACGCCCAGCATTCCCCCAAACACATCTAATCAGAATTTTGAAATAGCCATTTTGTTCAGCGTAGGCTATTTGATCTCCAGATAGAAAACATGTTTTCCATCTGGAGGGCAACTAGCCCCCCCCCCCCGCCCATCATTCCCCCACACACAACCCAAAACAATTTTGGGGTAGCCAATTTGTTCAGCGTAGTTGATATCAAAAGAGAAAATGTGTTTTTAAGGAGGAGACACCCCCACAACCCTCAGGGCTCGGGTTTTAAGTTATGCCCTGGTGGGATATAAGGGTTTATAGAAGGCGTTGTCGTAGAAACTTCAAAAAAGGCTCATTCGATTGGAAATTCAAAGAGCAAGTACGCTTTTTAATAGTCGAAAGTGATTGGAGGGCAACTAATCCCTCCAAGCCCATCTTTCCCCCAAACACGTCCAATAAAAATTGTGAGATAGCCATTTTGTTCAACGTAGTTGATATCAAGATAGAAAATAAGTTTTTGAGGAGGACACTCTCCCACAACCCTCAGGGCAAGGGTTTTTAGTTATGCCCTGGTGGCATATAAGGCTTTTATAGAAAACATTGTCGTAGAAACTTCATAACAGGCTCATTCGATTGGAAATTCAAAGGGCTAGTGCTCTTTTTAATAGTCGAAAGTGATTGGAGGGCAACTAGCCCCCCCCCGCCCATCATTCCCCAAAATCTGAAAATTTTGAGATAGGCATTTTGTCATCGTAGCTGATTTCCAGATAGAAAATATCTTTTTGAGGAGGATACTGCCCCACAACCCTCGGGGCAAGGGTTTTAAGTTCTGCCCTGGGGGCATATAAGGTTTTTATAGAAAGCGTTGTCGTAGAAACTTCAAAACAGGCTCATTCGATTGGAAATTCAAAGGGCTAGTGGCCTTTTTAGTAGTCGGAAGTGATTAGAGGGCAACTAGCCAGCCCCCACGCCCATCATTCCCCCAAACACATCCAATCAAAATTTTGAGATAGGCATTTTGTTCAGCGTAGTTGATTTCAAAATAGAAAATGTGTTTTTGAGGAGGACACTCCCCAACAACCCTCAGGGTAAGGGTTTTAAGTTATGCCTTTGGGGCATATAAGGTTTGTACAGAAGGCGTTGTCGTAGAAACTTCAAAACAGGCTCATTCAATTGTAAATTGAAAGGGCTATAGCGCTTTTTAATAGTCGAAAGTGATGGGAGGGCAACTAGCCCCCCCCCCCCACGCCAATAATTCCCCCAAACACATAAGTCATTATATAGAAGAAGTGTCAAGTAGACTCTGTCGTAATAATAGTCAAGACTTCATCTACGGTGATAGCAATATTAGAGTTTCTGTGGATGAAAATACAATAATAAAATTATTTGGTGAGAGCCTTGATAAGGTAGCTAACATTAGGGATGTATACCCCACAATGCATTGTGACAGTTGCGAGCAGATAAAGACAAAATACCAATTGAAGAGTCTAAGATCTCTTTCAAATAAGAAAGGTTTTGACGTAATGATGGCCACGATTTTAGAACACCTCCAACAGGACATACACAAAGATGATAGAGAACAGCTAATTCATTGTACAGGTTGGAAAGAGGATGTCATAGATTCATTCTCTGTTTGTGATTACTGTGCTGGGAAAATGTTGAAAAGTCAGGAGAATGTCCGATCAGTATTAAATAACCTTCATATAGACTGTACACCGGAATGTATAAAGTGTTTAAATAATTTTGAAATGGCAATGATTCGATTTGTAATGCCCTGTCTTACGATCGTCAAATTAGGGCAAGTAACTGCATTGAAGAGACCTACAACAGAACTTGTTGACGCTCTTAAGGGGAGAATAGTATATCTACCTGTTGATGTGCAAGCAAATGCAGATGTGCAGCCTGAAAAAATTCTTAACATTGATAGTTTTGTAGTCATTGTCAATGGTCAGCCTACTTACAACAAGAATGTTTGGACTGCACTAATAGATCTGAGAAAAGTCAATGAAGCACTGTTGTGGTTAAGAGAGAACAACAGTCTCTATAAAACAATACGTGCATACACCATAGAAGATTTAAATAAAATACTTGAAGCACGTCTTGCTGAAAAAGCGGTTGGTGTTGATAATTTACCTGAAATACCGGATGCTGCAATCCTTCAGAAACTGACAGAAAGCGCAAAATCTACATTGGTTGAACATTTTCTGTCGAGCCTCTCAATTCAGCGGTTCCAAAAGACTTCATAGAAGGTTTTAAGCAGATGAAAGATCTTGGTACTGACCAATTTCAAATCAAGAAACTAAAAGGTGAGAGCGAAGACTTATTTCAGAAAGAACTTGATCTAAAAGTGTTTCCAAATCTTTTCCCGAAAGGCAAATATGGCTTGCGTGACAAGGCAAGACCTTTTCAGATTAGGAATGAAGAATGTTTTAAATCAAGGCTTCTTAGCAGACATACTAAGTTTCGTCTTGACAAACAGTTTCTTTTTCACAGCTTCCAATTGCAAGAATTCTCTTACATGTGTAATAGCGTCGGTCATATGTTGCGGACTGTGAAACGAAATCAAAATGCTCGTCAATTTATAGACAGGCTTCATTCCCGTGATGGAGAGATGGAAGCGACTTTGTTTTCTGTTCAATCAAAAATTAGAGGATCTCAGCAGTATTTTCAATCTCTTTCCTATAAAGTAAAGTCAATGATTGAGTAATTGGTTCCACCGACTTTGTTTCTGACAGTTTCATGTGTGGAGTGGTACTCTCCTGAATTTATTGACTATTTACAGACTGTCCATAAGAACTTACCTGGTGTAGCAAAAATGACCCCAGCAGAGTTGACGTGTCTAGATCCAGTTGCAGTTTCCATGCACTTTGACAAAAAATGGACACCTATAATTAATGAGCTAATTTGTTCAAAGACAAATCCTTTGTTTGGTAAAATTAAGGATCATTTCTGGCGTATCGAGTATCAGAAACGAGGTGCGCCTGTACCATGAGTAAAATGCGATGTATTTAAAATACCAAAATAAAGTTCCTTCTTTTTAAAGATAATTCCGACTTCCTCTAATTAAGTTAAATCTAGTTTCAAAATGAAAAGTCCTTAATCAGCAAAGAGAAAAAGTGCAGTCACCCCCAGACAAAGAACGGCGCTATCCAAGCTTTAGATTTCGCTAAGAGAGTGAGTAATAAAAAAAAGATGCTACGTTAAATAAAAGTTCAAATAGGGATAAAATCCTTTTAATAGACAGTGTTTTTTATAACAGTGATAGAAATTCACAAAAATACCAGATATTTCGGTCACATATACAGTGACCGTCATCAGTAGTAAAACTTGTAGTAAAACTTTACTACTGATGACGGTCACTGTATATGTGACCGAAATATCTGGTATTTTTGTGAATTTCTATCACTGTTATAAAAAACACTGTCTATTAAAAGGATTTTATCCCTATTTGAACTTTTATTTATCGTCATGGAAAGGCAGTGTGGTCTCCGAAATTATCTAAGATGCTACGTACAATATTTCTAAGGAAGTTTAAACTATAAGAGCCGTGTGAACGTTTTAATGAGCAGAAATAACTAAAACAATTTATTGGACGAAGGGTTCACATCCTTGGTCCACTCGGGCCAATGGTGAGCCATTTCTTACAGCGCAAGACTAAAAAAGCTACGTTTGATAGTGGGGTAAAAAAGCTTTTTGACGAGATTCGTATTTAAATTGTTTCTCAGATTATCTCCCCATATTTAATGGCATTCCTCAGGGGACTATTCTCGGCCCTCTCTTTTTTTCACTTATGATTAATAACCTTTCAACCCTTTAAGACAATAGATGGAAATTTGTCGATGACTTGACAGTTTTAGAGATGTGTCATAAAAACATCTTTAGCAACACAATGGGCATACTCCAAGATATTGCCTGTGAGGCCTCTTCCCTTGACATGACTGTTAACCCTTCTAAATCAGCAATAGTCTCAGTAAGTTTCCTTAAATCCCCTCCCCTTTTTCTTGCTCCTATACCTCCTGAAAACTCTGTCACATCTCTTAAACTCCTTGGTGTTACAATTTCTTCTAATTTGAAATGGGATGCCCATATAAATAATATCCTACGACAAGCAAACTCCTCGCTTTCCCTCCTTAAAGTTTTAAATAAATTCAGTTGCCCCCAATCACATTTACTACAAGTAAACATTTCTTTTGTGCGTCCCATATTAGAGTACGCTTGTCCTGTGTGGCACCCTGGCCTTTCTAATGAAGCAACACAAAAAATTGAAAATGTCCAAAAGAGAGCTCTAAGAATTATTTTTAAAGAGGGCAAGATACCGTATTTGTATTTGTTAAATATTTCAAACCTAGAGATCCTCGAGAGACGAAGAAATAATTTGTGCCTCCGTTTTCAAAAAATGCCATAACAAACCCTCGGACGGCAAGTATTTTCCCCAAACATCACTCCCCATCCAGATTACGGTCGCCTTGAGCTGTTTCTGATCCCATCCCTGTTTTGTCCCCCATTCACTGTGTTACTTCGAGATACGAAAGAACTTTTGTCCCCTTTATTACAGGAAAAATGAATAAAATGTCCCAATAGTTTCTTTTTTTTTCTTTTCTTTTTTTTTGTCCCCCCCTCCCTTCTTGACCAGTTTTTATTTTTTAACTCTTTTATTGACTTACTGTAGTTGGATTATTGACACTTTCTTAGTGTCTCTTTTAATTCATATGCATTTATGTCTTGCTCTTTTTTTTCTGTGTATATGCGTTTATTCCCCCCCCCCTTTTTTTATGTCCGTTATAATTCTTTTTCCGATTCGTATTTGTGTAAGTTTCTTTTGATCAGTTTTTATCTTTTTAACTTTTTCATTGACTTTTTACAGTTTTAATTATTGACTGTTAAATGATTGTTAATTATGATTTTTCTATTTCGTTGTTGTTGTTTCATTTTTGCCAGTTTTAGTGCTATCATTTATATTGTCGACTCCGAAGTCCGAATTCGGCCCTTTGTGGGCTTGTGATAGTGATCTTTTTGAAATAAATATCTTATCTTATCTATCTTATCTTATCTCGTAATGTAGAAGCAGGACCATTCAGATAGAAGTCTTAAATTCTTTCACGTTGTATCTCGGTTACCGTTATTGTCATTTGGAGTGACCCACTGCTGTTCACCTAAATATGTAAGTTCAATAAATCTATTGCTTTTTTATCTGTGTTTATTCCATTTTATATGTCTGTATTTAGCCTAGCGACAAGTAATTAGTTCGCAAAATCTCCAGGGTAATGCTCCCAGGGAATCGGATCTCCAGATAGCTCGAGAAAAAGAGGTCACGTTTACATGGCTGTACATTTTATTTTCTCCCAATAATTGAGCGTAGCGCATGCATTGTTGGCACAATGTTTAGCGCTATAAGTGTCGCTAGCGGAGAAATTACAAGGTGAAAGTTCAGGACCTTTGGGCATAATATTGCCTTTGCCGTGGTTAGTATTTAGCACCACACTTAGTATAGCCATACTATTTTTTCATCCCTACAAATATCAAAAGTTGTCATCGCTACACGCTTCATGTACATTGTGTATTGTGGATTGAAAAGGCTCCTATTATTGGGAAATCAACAGCGTCTGAAGTGATTCAGTATATCAATAGTATTATAACTTGTGAAATACCAAATAGATTGACTAGCCCAACTCTTCGCAAACTGGTCAAAGACCATCAAGTGCACCACTGTAATAAATACTGTCAAAGAGGATGTCCGAAAAGGATGCCCATAAAACTATATTTTCAGCATCTGAATGTGGTTCATATGAATACTTAAGGGTACCATTTGGATTGAAAACAAGTTCAAGCGCGCTTTGTAGACCCCTACTGCACCTGTTAAGAGGATTAAAGAATATCATTCATTTTGTTGATGATGTTATATGAGTGGGGGAAAACACTGAACAACACTTAGCAACGTTAGCTAAGGTGTTCGAGAAGTTCAGACAAGGTAATTTAAAATGTCGGCCTGATAAAGTAAATTTATTTCAACCTAAAATTAAATTTTTAGGAGTAGTAGTAACCCAAGGAGAGATATCCCCAGACCCTGATAAAATAAAATGTGTTGAAAACCTCAAGCCCCCCAGGACTATGAAAGAATTAAGGGGAATTTTAGGCCTTACTGGCTACTTTAGAAAATTCGTACGCAATTATGCCCAAATTGCGAAACCCCTCACGGAATTAACTAAAGGGAACTCCCAAAATGTTACCTGGTCCCAAGAAGCTCAAACTTCCCTAGACCGTGTCAAAAAGGCGCTCACTTCTGAACCGATTTTATCACTTCCTGATTTCGAAAACGGGGAATTTGTGGTTACAACCGATGCTCGTTCAAATGGCATTGGCGCAATTTTTTCGCAAAAAATCCCGGTAGAAAGCCCTTATCCTCTAGAGGGAACGACTAAACAAAAACAAATAGAAAAAGTTATATGCTATTCGAGTAAAACTTTATCAAAAGGCGAAAGTAGTTATTCCGCCACAAACTTAGAATTATTATCTATTATCCACCACTTGGACAAATTTAGACATTATTTAATTGTTAGAAAATTTATGCTAGGATCAGACCATCAAAGCTTGCAGTATCTGCGCACATTTAAAAACCCCACGGGAATTGTAGCTAGAGGGATTATGAAAATCCAAGACCTAGATTATGAGTTTGAACAATTAAAAGGTAAACAAAACGTAGCTCGTGACTTTTTGAGTAGATACCCAGAAAATATGCCGGCTGATACAGAGGAAAATTAGGTTAACACTATCAATACTGAGAGCAAACATGGATATAAGGAAAACAAAGTCAAACACACGGTAAAAGAAAATAAAATTAAATATTGTCCCTTGTCTTTGGAAAATATAAAAAGAAAGCAAAAAAGGGACGAAATGTGTATAGCACTAATTGATTATTTTGTTAATGATGATGCGTTACCGGATAAATTCAAAACTCTTAGAAAAGAGATAGATAATTTTTACTATGACCTTGATGAAGAAATACTATGTAGAATCGTGACTGCGGAGACAAATAGAAACCAAACTTAGATAATACCTGTATTACCACAAAACCTAATAGTGCCTGCATTTGAATATTTTCATTCAGATACAGATGGACATTTAGGGGTAATGAAAACGTTCCATAAGCTAAAACAATACTTTTACGTACCGTCTGCAATGACAAAACTTAAAGAATTTGTAAGTACATGCCAAGCGTGTAACTTAAGAAAAATCCCCCCAGCTTATCCTAATCCTCTAATGGGAAGGGTCCCGGTAGCAAAGTACCCCTTCGATATCATCTCATTTGACTTATACGGAACAAGTGGAGGCTTGCCTGTCTCTACCAGAGGCCATACTTGTATTCTTTCGGTTATAGACCACTTTTCAGGATTTACTTTTGCAAAAGCATTAAAAAATCAAGGTGCTTACGCCACTAGTAAGGCGTTGGCGAAATTATTTTTACAATATGGCGTTCATAATAAAATTTTGAGTGACAACGGGAGCGATTTTGTTTCAAAGGTAACAAAAGATTTAATGAGTTTTCTTAATATAGAGAAAATGGTGACAGCTCCGTACCACCCACAAGCCAATGGTAAAATAGAAAACAGTTATAAAATATTTTCTAACGTATTAAGTATTTATACAAAAGACAATAGGAACGACTGGGATCAATTCTTACCTAATTTAACTAACGTGATCAACACTGCTTATTCAGAAACAACTAAGGATAATCCTTTTTATTTACTTTTTGGTCATGATTTTAGAATCCCGTACAATGAGATTATTGAATCTCGGCAGTATTATAATAGCTCGGGAGATTACAAACAAGAATTCATAAATAGGATGAGGAAAACTTATAAAATAGTTAGGCAAGAGTTGGAAAAATGTAAAATAAGCCAAGAACTAAGAAACCAACCCAAAGTCAAGGGGAGTATAGATTTCAAAGTAGGAGACTGCGTCTACCTAAAGAACGAGGCAAAAACGGAAGGAAAAAAACTTTCCGACAAATATTCTGGACCGTACAGAATAGTCAAAAAGTACGATAACGAACATACTTTTAAAATGGAAAACCCCGATAGTGGAAGAACTTACAAGGCGCATGTTAGCCGAATAAAAAGAGCCTAATTTCCAGAGAGATGGGTATCATATCCCTCCTCTACTGATTCGTCAGATGCAGAAAATGAGCCCCCAAGGTCAAGATTGGCAGAGCTAAAACCCTTTAATTTCAAGCAAGACTATTTCGAGAATGACAGTGATGAGGAAAACTTTGAAGAATTTTTTGCAATGAAAAATCTAGTTGTTCCTAAGAAAAAATCCCTAATACCAGGATCTTACAGCGCAAGACTAAAAAAGCTACGTTTGATAGTTGGGTAAAAATGCTTTTTGACGAGATTCGTAATGTAGAAGCAGGACCATTCAGATAGAAGTCTTAAATTCTTTCATGTTGTATCTCGGTCACCGTTATTGTCATTTGGAGTGACCAACTGCTGTTCACCTAAATATGTAAGTTCAGTAAATCTATTGCCCTTTTTTATCTGTGTTTATTCCATTTTATATGTCTGTATTTAGCCTAGCGACAGGTAATTAGTTCGCAAAATCTCCAAGGTAACGCTCCCAGGGAATCGGATCTCCAGATAGCTCAAGAAAAAGAGTTCACGTTTACATGGCTGTACATTTTATTTTCACTCAATAATTGAGCGTGGCGCATGCCTTGTTGACACAATCTTCAGCGCTATAAGCGGCGCTATCGGAGAAATTACAAGGTGTAAGTTCACGACCTTTGGGCATAATATTGCCTTTGACGCGGTTAGTATTTAGTACCACATTTAGTATAGCCATACTATTTTTTCATCCCTACAAATACCAAAAGTTGTCATCGCTACACGCT
>NW_028297630.1:0-12697 GCF_049724085.1 Artemia sp. Qi Xiang Cuo
CAGTTGGTGTACCCAATTCACGTGAGTTTGTGCATTCACTTTTGCGAATAACCAAATCCCTGAACTTAAGTCTCATGCTCTTTTAACCGCAGGTAATATGACTCACAATCGGCAACTTGAACAACCCCCTCTTAAGATCCTTACTGTTCGCACACATGTTAAAAAACCGAAAACATCAGCTTCTTGGAAATTTCTAGTACTGAACTACCGCCTGCAATATTCTTGTTCAGTACCACATTTCGCTTTCGCCTGTGTAGAAGAACCATGCCAGTCTCTATGCTCGTGAACGATGTAAAATTGGGATCTGCAATAATTCTTGCGCACTCTAGAGGGTCAGTCACGACATCGCAGCGAGATCTATTACGTAAGCTTTCACACATTTTGCCAAACGCTGAATTTAGGATGAGCTTATACATTTCCTTCTCCACCTTTGAATTTGCCCTAGAGCGTTTATCGACAAAGGTGTCGATAAACGTTTTCAAGTAGGGTCGCTGATTGAACTGCAGGACCCTGTGTATTTTGGTGATCTTGAAGCCATTGCTCACCATCCAGTGCAAAAGCACATGGTGAACAACGATATTCTCTTTAGGGTCCAAATCAGCAATCAGTTTCTGTTTGGAGGGAGTCCAGTGCATCCCCATATCCTCAACCAATGAACGATTGTAGGGGCTCAGAGAGCCCCTGTTCACGGGCCGATTGATACAGGGATAGACAAAATCTTTGAGTCGTGAAGCGCCAGTGGAATGTGACCATCAACTTTAAAGAACCATCCTTGTGGCCCATTGTCCTCGATGGTGGTAATGTCGGGGAACTCACAAGGATTCTCAAGCCATTGATAGTTCCCACACGGCAAAGAGTAGTGTGACATTGCCAAGGGATGCAACGAGCTCACGTCAAAGAAAACTGCACTGAATTGGACAACTGTGCTTTATCCGTTCTTATCTGTTTACAAGACGCGAGTAACATGAAAAACGTACCCACTCCTCCTTGAACGCTCTACACCGATGTGTTGAAAAATAGAGGTTCGTATACCTAATTACTACCTGCTAATTTTTAAAATTAGCTATTTCCTCCCCCAAGTTGTTCAACAATATCTGAGGAATGCTCCACTTCAGTTGTTCGAAGTGGAGTCGTTGTGCTATCGGGGGTTTGAGGGTTCCCTGTTAATTCCTGGGTAAGATAGTCTAAAAATTTCCAGGTGTTTGGCCTTATCATATGTAAGCACCCCAGTTCAACAGTGCTATTATATAAATTAAAAAGAAAATCATCTAAAAACTCGTCAATATTAAAAGGTACTTCAATGCTATCGTCCCATGTTAAATTTTTGGGGGGCTCCACGTGTGCCTCCTCTCCTTCTCCAACTGACGAGCAGGGGGGAGATGGCGAGTATGGAACCAGGACAACCTGCAAATGAAAAATAGCTTATTTACAAAGTGTTCAAATCATCCCTACTGTAAAAATTTTGATTATTATTGCTTAATAACATTTGGTTAATTCAACTGAAAGTTCCAACTTAAGATATGACATAGAAGGCGACAATTTGGTCGTTTATTTTCAAAGTGTAAAAAATTTATTTTTTTTTCGCGGCACTTTCCCGCATCGCTTCTCGCGGCGCATCCCTGTGGCGCTTCTCGGGGCCCGCATCGCTTCCCGCGATGCTTCTCGGGCCCGTGGCGCATCCCTGACCCGCGGCGCTTCCCTCAACGCTTCCCTGACTCGTGGCGCATCCCTGTGGCACTTCTCTGACCCGTGGCGCATCCCCCGGCGCATCCATAACCGTGCCCCCCCGGCGCTCCCCGGACCCCTCGGCTCCGCGGCTCCCGGCCCTTTACATACGGTCCCAAAAAAGTTAAAATATTCGCTTAGACTGCATAAGTCCAAGTTTCTCTCTAATTCCGTTCTACAGGTTCGGTGAACTCTTCATTAGCTCACAATTATTGTAAGCCACCGTGCGAGTGTTCCGATTTCCAAGACCGAACTTCAGACGAGGAAACAGTACACTTAAATGCTGTAAACCGTTAACTCAGTATATTGTCAACAATGTTTCCCCATCACTAAAATATTGGCAAGGGTTTGTAAGATTGAAGGCTATTTTAAAAATATCCTTGCGCAAATTACGGGATCCATATGTGACAGATAGATAAATGGGAATAATCTCTCAGTTCCTTCTCTTAAAACTTTGTGATATTCAATTGTGAAAAATAGGGGGTTTTGAGTTTCAATGGCGGTGATTATTAATAGAAATTACCTAAAAATATTCGCTTATGAGATAGCGGCGAAGAGATAGGGGGAATGCATAGAAAATAGCAAAGATTAGAAAAGAGTGGTTTCTTTGCAAAAAAATTACATTTAGATATCTCCGAGGGAGGGGGGAGCAGAGAAAACAATGGTTGGGGGTGAGGGGTTAATATCCCGCTGAGATAAGTTTATATTGGGAATTGAAAAAGAAAAAAACATTGGAAGAAATAGAAAGGTAGGAAAAAATGCTTACATTTGCATAATCCGTCTGGGCTTGGGTGCCGGATGGTCCAGGTAGTGCATGTTGGAGGGTGGACGGGGCGGCGTTGCACTGTTCTTGTGCAGATTGGGCTGCGATGTTATGGGATTGCATAGATGAGCCGGCAGGGTTCACCATATTATAAGAAGCCGCCCATTCTCTTTTCGGTTTTTGACCGGACTGTATGGGGGCTGGCACTGATGGGACTGCCTCACCCTCTCTGGCTTTCTTGGAAGGAGGGGGCACGCATTCTTCATAATTGGCCTTAAAAAGAAGAGAAAAAATTAGTATCAAAATAATTTGCCCCTTTTTTTACAGAAAGAAAGTTAGTACCCTCATCCATATAATTTTGTTTAGAAAAGCATTTATCACTAAGAAAGCACCCCTACGCCAAAAGCACAGCAATAGGTAAAATTTGCAAGAAATGCCCCTATTTTTACCATGCTGAGAAAATTTTTTAAATGTTTCCCGTCTATAGGTCTTTAAAATAGAAAAAAGATTGTTAGCCTAGCAGCTTATAGGCCTAAATTACAATCTTGGATGTAAATGTAGGCTACACATAATAAAGCTATCTTTTTTTCTTAGAAACCCTCGGTTCTCTTACTGCCCAAACGCGAAGAAACAGTTTTGTTTTTCATTTTAAAATGATGGCGATAGAATTGAGGCATAGCCCCCTCCCCCTTTCGCCAATGTCCTAAATATATTGTTAGATCTTAATTTGAAAATAACGAAATTTTACCGGTTCTCCAAAAAGAGATTGTATATGCCTGCGCTTAATAAATTGCAATTGTCTGCATGAAACCGTTTTAATTTGACAGGAGAAAAACATCCCATTTTGATCTGAGAAACCTTTTACAGGAAGTGCTTTAAAAAGGGTGACAGCTAATTTTATGCCTCACATTGGAGTCTTGTGTCAAAACCAGAGCGAGCTAATAACAACAGAGATATGTATTTCTCATTTAGATAAAATATAACAATTTAGAAAAGTCAAACTTTAACTAAAATAGATTTATTTCTTTTTTGCGAGATTTTGGGGTTGTAAAACAAGGGGGGGGTGGGGGGTTAGGTTTCGAGGGTAAAAGAATATATTTTATGTTTTCCATTGATTATAGTGATGTTTGTATGGTTTGGGGAGGGGGGGGATTTGGGTAAAGGAAAAAATTTACGTTTTATCTGAAAATACTGGAGGATGTCAGAGGAAAATTCGTTTGAAAATAAAAAATTTACTTACATTGCAAATTGAAGTTGACATGGCTTCTAATTCATCAAATTTATCCATTGTTGTTTCAATTGTGTCACAATACTTTCTGATAATTGAATTACATTGCATGCCCGTTATATACGAAATCTCAAGGGTGAATTGTTATGTAACGGGGAAAACCATATGTAACCAGCCCTCTGATTGGTTGAGAAGGGGGATGTATCCGACTCGCTGATTGGCTGAGAAGGAAACATGTGATCTAACTGTTTCCGGGAAACTCATAACATTTGGCGAGAGCAACAACAACAAATACTATTTCTGGATCATAACATTCACGATCGATTACGCAATCAATTTCTTGGAAATTCACTTCCCCCTCGAGTCCTAGATCAATAACATTGTTCCCGTTAGAATTCAATGCGCATGTGCAACCTTCGTTCCGGAGTTATTACACATAGAAACATCAAATAAATTGACCTTGGAAAAAGAGGTTATTGACCCCATTAACCACGTGTTCTCTCTAATGACTCTATGCCCATATTAGGACCATAAACCACGTGGTTCTCGTGGGAGTTTTTTAAAAAAGTGTCCGGATCGGGATTCGAAGGGGTATTGTTCTCGTGGGAGTAGCACCCCCCCTTCTACTTTAGTGCTACAACAAGGAAAAAGTCACTTTCTTTGTTGTTCAAGGAGGGGGACAGTAATTTCTCTATACAAGGTTTTCGACCATGGTGGTTCCAATGGTACAATTTTCATTTTGATCTGATGCCATTTTCGTGTTGTTTCAGGCTTTTCTTCGAAATCGCCATACATTTCTTCTCGCAATAAACTTTTACTTTTAAGACGAACCAAAATAATAATTACCATTCCTCAGTCAGATGGCAATTTGTTTCCACTAGGCAGTTTTTTACTAAACAAGATTTTTTACTTTTGGTCCTGACCGTGTTAAGGAGTTCATAGTGAATTCTCCCAAAGGAATAATGAGACTTACTAAGGAGTCTGGGAGGGGGAGTATACGGGAAGGGTCCCTTGTAAATCTCCAGTTAAGGGTTTTGGACCATAATCATTACAATGGTACCGTTCTATACTTTGAAGCTTTTCAACTTAAAAAGTGGCACAAAAGGTGCCGTTTTTTGTGCTATCTGGAACTTACGGATGGTAAAACTGATTAAAATCACTTAAATATGAGCAATAGTTTTCAAATCTGCCATTAAAAATCTCTCTAAGAAGTTCTGGCAGCCCACTAGCCCCTAGCTTTTTTTACTTGAGACATGGCATCGATAGTGCCATTTTTAGTGACATTTGGCAGTTGCAGGCGGTGCAATTTATAGATAAAACGTGGATATGAGAAATAGCTATATGTGAGCTATTAAACATCTGTCTACGATGTTTTCGTAGCCCACTAGCCCCACCTCTTGAGAAATGGTATAGAATGTGCCATTTTTGTGCCATATGGCACTTGCAGATGGTGGAATTTATGAAAATAACATAGATATGAGAAAAAGATTTTTAATGAGCCTCTCTGTGATTGAGAATCTCTCTATGATGTTCTGGTAAACCGCTAGCCCTGAAAAAAAAAATAGAAAAAAAGGGAGACAGATCAGTTCTACCCATACAAAAAAAGTGATTTTTCTTGTTCTTCAAGGTGGGCGACTGTAATTTGGGGACTGTGATTCCAATGGTATACTCGTCATTTTGATCTAACGCCACTTTTGAGGGGTTTCGGGTTTGCTTTTCGAAATGACCATAAATTTCTTTTCCCAATAGATTTTTATTTTTAATACGAACCGAAATGATAGTTACCATTTCTAAATTAGTGTCAGATGGCAATTTTTTTTTCAGTAGGCAGTTTTTTCTAAACGTGCATTTTTTAAACTTTTGGTTACTATGGGCCGTGGTTCGCTCTTTACTAGGTTACAGCTGCCGCAGCGAGCATGATCGCCCTTTACTAGGTTGCAGCTGCCTCTGCAACCAAACACTAGTGATCTACCCGGTCGCCATATTTATACATTTTGAAATACTTTCAGGGAAACAATTGTTTTAATGCAAAGAGTTTGGGTTCATGTGAAGGTTGTTCTTTACACTCCCCCCCTTATGCATAAATATGTACGTGAAACATAAGATAATATATGTGTGTTTTAAGTGTACTATGCGTGGAAAGCCAGCCATCAATAGATAAATCAGAACCCAAAACGAACATAAATTACAACGTTACTTCTTCAACTTTATCATTCCCATTCTCTTAAACGACCTTGTAGAAGCATTCGGATCAAGATTACTTTTATAGTGTTTTTTTTTTTTTCTCTTTGTTTTTTAAAATTGAATGCACATTCTAAACGAACGAACAACATCCATATCTTCGACACACAGTGCATTTTGAAAAAAATATATATTGTTTTAATTACTTATAGCATCCATGTTTTTATTTGGGTATTGTTTTTATTGCCTTATCATAATCGAAAATTACAATATTATCCAAAATGGACTTAATTATCCCTGTTTTGTTTCAGAATCGAATGAGAAGTTTTATTCCGTTAGCCGTGCACAAAAAGACGAGGCAGGTGTAACCCAGTCACAAAATGATGACTGGATAAAGAAATCAAATGGAGGCGAAGAATCAGAGGTATGTAAGCTTACTGATAAAAATTATTATTGTAAGTGAGGTGAAAGAAATAGTTCTATGATTCAATATGAGTATAATACTGTATATACTATGCTGTATCTGCTTGTACTGTACTCATTGTTATTTGTGGAATGGTCGATAATGTTTTGGTTACATGTCTGTGGTTGCCTGGTTTTGAATTGCGCAAGATAAATGCCTCATATTTCTTTTGATTACTGATCATCTAATCATCTAATTACTAATAACACATCGGAACAAAAAAAAATTAAAGAGCTACAATAACCCAAAGATGAGCTGAAATAAAGTCAAACAATGATAGTACTAGCAGGAGTATCAGTGGCAGCAGTAGTAGTAGGAGATTTAAAAGTTTCAAATTAATACCCTCGACTGTTCCTGAGATAAGGCTGACACGCACGATTGACCACCTGGATGCACACAACGGGTTTGGATTTAGTTCGAAATTCCCATGAACAATTTGAAAAGTTCCAGCCCTATCTCCCTTAGCGTTCTTGGATGCCAAGGATCAAACATGCCCCGTTTCACAGCAACAAACCTTATATGCAGAAAACTAGGCAACTTCCACCCCTTGTCCCAGGGGCTTTTCTGGGTAAATTCATCACTGGAAGCATAATTATTGGACCTTGTGACTATTCTGAGAAAATGGCTATCTCAAAATTTTCATCATCTTACGCAGGAGGGCATGTAAATTGGGTGAGGGAAGCTGGTTGCCCTCAAATCAGTTTTGTCTCTGAAAAATGACATTAGAACTTATAATTTCCAATTGAATTAGGCCTTCAACGTTGTTACGACAACTCCTTCCATACGAAGTGGTCTGGTAGAAAAAAATGTATTCAAGGAATATCACTGTTTACATAGGCAGTACTTTTGCACTGCCTATGATACTAGATAAGTATATTATACCAAGTGATTGGTGTTATAAATGAGAATATTTCTGCGGCTGAGGTAGGGAGTGAGGTCCAAAGTTGATTTGGTGTAGAATCAGCGTTAAATCAGAATTATGTCCTATCCCAATATATCTTGACTTTTTTACAGACACTGTCCATTCAATGTACTGCCCTTCATTCAATGGATCGACTTGGCTGTTTTTACCATTAATTAAAATACTTTTTCCACAAAATAAGTTTTTCAAAGAAAAGTAAAGAACTCCATTAAACAAAACATTAGCAAAAATAAAATCAAATAACCCACCAAGCGTGAAACTACCACAAATCAGCATCGATGAATAAATGAAACCGAAAACGAACAGAAATTATAATAAACAACCGAGTCAAACTTAAAACGAGGAGAAATTAACATAAATTGGGCTCAAAACCCCTGTGCCTTCCCAAGACCAAAACTTAATTTGTGCTTTACTGAAAAAAATATAAATGTTTTTAATTTTATAACTTTAATAAATCAAATAATATTAACATTTTGATTACTAACTATCAGTATACGTATATTAAACTGAAAATGCATATTCATTTGTATTTTTTTATACCATTCACAAAAAAATATGTTTACTTACTTTGATAGCTTGGATACACTTACGCATTTTTGATTCGGTTAAATTTTAAGAGCAGAAGTAGCCCCGAAAGTTTGAACATAATACCTTCATTATTTTTGGGATACTGCTGAGATGCCTTATTGGGAATTAGCATTAACACAGTGAATTTTGATTTAATCTTAAGGCAACATTTAGTTTCTAAACATAATGGGCAAATGGGAGGGTGGGTTTGGGAGGGTGGGTGTGGGAGGGGGATTAGTTGCCCTCCAATCACTTTTGACCAATAAAAAGGGCATCAGCTCTTTCTATTTTAAATTGAATAAGCCCATTTTCGAAGTTCCTACGACAACTCCTTCGATACGAAGTGCCCTGGTCTAAACAACAACAATAACAAATAATACATTATACCCACATCGATCTTTACTATAAAAATTTCAAACCTTCTAATTACTTTTGACTATTAAAAAGGGCACTAGGGCTTTCGATTTCCAATCGAATGAGCCCTTTTGAGTTTCTACGATAACGCTTTCTGTAAACACCTTATATGCCCCCAGGGCATTAATTACAACCATTACGGTAAGGGCTGTCAGGGTGGTTGTCATGCTCTAAGACCTAATTTCCAGAAATTTCAACTACGTTAAACAAAATGGTTATCTGAAAATTAATTTTACTAGAGGTAATTGTTAGCAATTACTCTCAACTCACTTTCGACTATTAAAAAGGGCAATTTCAATTTCCAATCATATGAGCCCTTTTTGAAATTTCTACAACAACTTTCTATATAAACCTTATATGCCCCCAGGGCATAACTTACAACCCTTGCACTGAGGACTCTGAGGGGATTATTATCCTAAAAGACCTAATTTTCAGAACTTTCAAGTAAGTTGAACAAAATGGTTATCTCAAAATTTTGATTGGATGTGTTTGGGAAAATGGGGAGCGTGTAGGGGGGTTAGCTGCCCATCAATCACTTTCGACTATTAAAAAGGATACTAGCCCCTTCAATTTCCAATTGAAGCCCTTTCTGGAGTTTCTACAATATCACTTTCTATAAAAACCATGTTTTTTTTCCAAGTTTTAGTTCTTGTCAATATTTCAGCGATACTATTCTTTCTCTTGGTTACTTAAGAAAGAGGGATTCCAGAATAAGTAATTTGAATAGAATTTTCGTCGGAAAATTCTATAAGAAGCAGAACAGTCTATAAGCAAAGCCTTTTATTAGTAGCTTGAATGAAACTTCCCCTATATTTCTTCATAACAAGTGATCCAAGTGAGCTGCTATTCTTAAAACCCTATACTTGAAAGGAAAGCACTTAAGCCTACTTTCCTTCTTTCGCTTCTGTTGTCTAAGGTCTTCTATAATCGAATTATTCGACCAATTTTACACAAAGCCAGGATGGGGAGGATGTATTGAGACATGAAATAGATAGAGCTGTTCTAAAAACTTTTAACCCACATAAAATTAAACTCGGAGAGCTAGGTTTAATCAAGATTTACCCCAGAAGGGTAGGTGGTGGCCGATTTACCCCAACCCTAATAAATGTAAAAATTATAAACAAATATATATTGCCTATAGCCTGTGCTTTTCATTATGCAATTGCTGTTAAAATTTATTTGCCATAGTTCACCCCCCCCCCTTCCACCTCAAAACAAGCTGAGCCTCTTCTAAAGTAATACCTTAAATTTCAAATAAGCAATGATGAAATTTGCACAAATCTAAGATCACTACTTTTCATGGATACTAGTTTCGTAAAAAAAGAAAAATAGAATTGTGTCACAGCAATGCAGATATTCAGTAAAAAAAAACTAAGACAGAAGTTTAAGGTAATTTTCTCTCATTTTCTCTGGAATATATTTTCAATTATAATTTCTTTTTGTTTTAGGCTTTAGTTATTTTTTCATACAAATTTGTGCTGTTCGTATAACTCTTAACATAGTTCTTTCATTTTGTTGAAAAACCTTCATTAAAAAAAATTGTTCAGAGAATAACATTGAGTTTTGTTTTACAACAGTACACAGACAGTTATTAACCAAATCATATCCAAATAAGCATATGCCTAGAAGATGATCACTCATCGTCAGATGATCACCTGGAGTAAATCTCGTAACACTATTTTTCCCATTGCACATGGTACACATCTGCCACTTCATACCTATTCACGCCAAATATAGTAAAACTATGTGGCACAGCTCAAACTTTTCTACCTGGTGTAGCATGCACCTTATGGTGTTCACCGCTTTTGAAAGTACATAATCCTACGAAATAGACAAGCAGGTGTTGTGTATTCTTCCTTTGGGTGCTTTGAATTTTATATATATTATATATATATATATATATATATATATATATATATATATATATATATATATATATATATATATATATATATATATATATATATATATATATATATATATATATATATATATATATATATATATATATATATATATATATATATATATATATATATATATATATATATATATATATATATATATATATATATATATATATATATATATATATATATATATATATATATATATATATATATATATATATTACATAGCAATTTCAGAAAAACGTTAATTAAACTCCTTTATAAGATAGTATGTAGTAGCCAAGACCCGGGGTGTGTTTTTTTATAGTTGTAAAAAGCTTGGTAGAATAGGAGAATTAGTCTGCGAACCAAGATTAGAGCATCGAAAGTTACGGTAATTACAGTGGTTAGTGGGAATTACAGTGATAAGGAAATATTGAAAGAAAGTTGGAATGCAATCCGAAAGATAAATATGAAGCTTTGAATACATTGGAGTGTAGAAGAAGCGCGCACAGAAAAAATATTCAATCTAAAATCTTGCACAAAACTACAAAAAAAATATTGCGAAATAAGCACGGAAGAGTTAAAACGCACTGAACAAAAAAAAATACACAATATCACAAAAAAATGACACGTCCAGAATTATTAAGGGACAGGATTCAATAATAATTATGGTCTCATTATTTTGTACTTGCCTCACCTTTGCAAAAACATCACCCATTTCAATTTTTGCCTAATTTTCCTATTACGGTTTCATATTAGAAGAAAAATTACAAAACTAAGGGTTTCTAATCCGTGCAAATAAAATATCTATCTTATTTTTAAATGGAAAAATTGTGTGTTATATCCATTTTTATTCACTTTTGCATAGTGCACTCTAGATATCATGTGTATAGTGCAATGGATTCAACATAAAGTAACCATCATGTTATGCTTCAGAATGTTTCAGCGCAAAAACTCAATGAACTAGGTAAACTGATGATGCTCTCATTATATAGCCCTGTAATTAATATTGCGCTCCTTAGTAACTTACTTATATTAGAGGCAGGTGCGGCTGTACAAATCCAAAGAATCTCATTGAGTGTAGTGTTAAAAATAGCACTTTAAACAATAATCATACTAAATTAAGTGCTAACTGTGCCTCCTTTTCTGGGCAGACACACTTTTATATAATCAAAGTTAGGCTATATGTGTACAGCGTATAACCAGTTCTTTTGACATAATCCCCACATAGTAACTCTTGTATATTCTGCGCATTGGGGTCTTTCAAAGTAATTTTACCAATATTTGGATTCGCTCTTTGCTCTTTTTTTTTTAAACCGCGTTGTTCCATCCATCCAATATGTCTAGCCCAAATAGGTTCGTGAATCCTGTAAACACCAGTGTTGTAACAACCATCTATAATAGTGTAGAGACGATGGTTCTTGTGACTGGGACATTGTCTGCTTTATGATCACCGCGAGATCCTGAAAAAAATAATTGGTGATCAATGGTGAAAAATTATGTATTGTCATTTGAAGGATTTCGCCTCTTTGGTGGACTCTGAAGCAGTGACGAGATGTACTATGTCGAATCTGTTGCATGGGACAGTGCCTTATGCAACAATTCTGTTGGTGAAATTGTGGAACTGAACAAGCCGCAGCAGCGTTTAGTTCCAGACAAAAGTACATATAAAACAAAGTAATCCAACCACCTCGTATAAGCAACAATAATGCGAAACAGCATACTTTGGAAGTTATTAATTGATAAAACATACAAGTATTAGCGAAAAAATGATAAGCTAATAAGAAACTAGGCGAAGTAACAAAGCTAGCTAACTAAGCAGCTATCTATGCAAATTAACCAGCCCAACTAACCATGCAAATAAGAGACTAAGGAAAACCAAGCAAAAAAATATAATAAAAACTATGGAAAACTGATAATAAAATTTTTTTTGGCTTATATAAAATATAATTTGATAGGAACTGAAAGCTAACCTAGGAACTGAGAACAAGTAAAATTCTACATCAGCCTAATTTTATGTAAGAAAAAATCCGGATTTGACTCAACTTCAAAGTTTTGTATATTTAGGCATGAAACCACACAATCAAACATTCAAGATTGAATTGCCCCCCCCCCCCTAAATTTGGAAAGTACCCTTTTTTCAGTAAATTGAGTGAAAAAAAAGCTACCCACTTTCCTAGATTAGAAAAAATGCCTTTTTATATATCTTTGTTTTTTTTAATAGAAAAATCATCCCATAAATCTCCCCCCCCTTTTTTTTTCTTTTTTATTTAATTAGACCAACAAGATTCAACTGACAAAAAATATCATAACAATTCGTAACGATAGGCATAATAAACTTGGATTCAATCTAAATTTTTACTCTTAGCAAGTTAGTTTTTCCACTAACAAACAACGTTGCAATGAAAGCAATGAATTCCCAATGTCGCTTCGAATGAACAGGGAAAAGTCGAGTTCTAAGGTTAAATTGAGGTGTTCGAGAGGCAGTTCAACCCGGACAGTATACGGGCTTACATTAATTTTTTTATTGATGTAAACACAA
>NW_028297631.1:0-12695 GCF_049724085.1 Artemia sp. Qi Xiang Cuo
AGAGCTTCTATAGAATAACGTTGAAATTGCTATATGTTTCCGCAAATAACATGGAAATTGCTATACCCCCGTCAGAAGTATAAGGTAACATACTACTAGAATAGCAGGAAGAACGGCACGGATAACCCTTGTAGGAATTCTGTCTGGCCCTGAAGACGATGAACCTTTAAGTGCATTTATTAGCCGAGTGACTTTAAACTCGGACCACGGTTGTAGATACATTGTACGTAAACATGGGGGTCCAAGACAGGCTCTGATATTATAAAAAGACGTAGCAGAACTCGCAGTCGACGCAGTTACCCTTACTCAATAAGACATAACATAACTTATCTAAATCTGTACCATCTCATATCCTTTAAAAAATTTACCGCACGAAATAAACGGTGGAGGCGAATAATGTGGACGGGTCGTAAGTTTAAGTACAGAATTAATAATTTTCCATGTCTTCCCAACATCCTTTCCACACTCAGAAAATTTCCTGTGATAATACTGATACTTGGCCTTCCGACACAGAGAATTAAATATATTCCTATAGGCCTTGAACTGCTGATGATGAGAAGCAGATGACGAAGCCTTGTATAGTTTCCACAGATAATTTTTCCTTTTCCAGCTATTATGGAGACCTGGAGTCATCCACGGATTCAGCAGTACTATCCTTTTCGAGGTATGAGGCCTTGGATTCTGGTGGCAAACTTCTAGGATACCTTCTTTTACTGAATCATAAAAGAGATCAAAAGAGCGGTTAAAATCCGATTCAGAATCCAAACTATCCCATGGCTGATTAGTCAAACGAGATTTAAGTAGACTGGTCTCACTGACACCAAAACGGAAAAATGGGAGATTAGATGGCGAAACTTTAAGCTGCGATCGATTAGCAGTCCTATATTAGGGAAATAGCAGGGAAATGATCAGAAATATCACTAATCATCACCGAATTATCTAAGACATCTAGTGACGAAAAAATATTATCAATAAGTGATGCATGCATCTCAGTAACTCGGGTTGGTATACAAAATGAAGGTAGAGTTCCCGCGGAAAGCATCATTGACAAAAATCTGCAGCCGAAGCAGAATTTTGATCCAGCAGGTTATGGTTGAAATCCCCCATAAGGATTAGTTCACAAGGAAGCTTTTGGACTAAGTCCAAAGCCTCTTCTAGAATTTTCATAAACGAAGGAATAGATCCACTAGGGGATCTGTAAACCAAACCGACAACTAAATTCTTACAACCTGACTTAATCTCAATAAACAGGGATTCAAAGATTCCTTCCTCATTACTACTCAAATCACTTCGGAAATTATATACAAGATGATCGGCAATATACAGGGCAAAGCCACCTTTCGCCATCTGTTTCCGGTTCATCCTCTCCATCCTAAATCTTTGGATATCTAAAAGAATATCCTTTTTTGAATCCAGGAAAGTTTCACATAACTCAATAACCACCGGAGTTCCACCACGGACGATTCGTTTCAGCTCATCAAAACATGAGCAAAGTCCCTGAATTTTTAGGTGAAGCACAGAAAAAATACCATTTTGTTTAGAAGAGGCAGAACCACTTAATTGCGAAACATATTTACTTTCAGTAACCGATTTAGGATCATTATAATTCCTATTTCTACTTCCAACTGAATTATGAATTATACTTTCTATATCTAAAGGATTATTTTGTAACTCAACAAAACGTTCCCACAAAGAGTTGACATCACCCTGGTCACTAAAGGAATTAATCATTTTACTTCCGGTGGATACATGGCAAGACCTCCTTTAGCCATCTTGCAGCGGTTTATACGTTCCATTTTGTAACCATGGATATCCAATAGCATTTCATTGCCAGAATCCAAAAACGTCTCACATAAACCCACAACATCAGGCATCAGGCTGTCCATCAGAAACAATTTGTCTTAAATTATCTATTGACGAGGAGAGACCCTGAATATTAAGCTGAAGTGCTGTCAGAGAATAATTTCCTTTGGTAACCTCCTCTCCCCCCAAATCCGAAACATATTTACTATAACAAATAGGGTTTATAGTAATCGGACTTTGATTAACCTGACCCACAGAATTATTTACGATACTAATTACATCGAAAGGATTATTTTCAAGCTCGCAAAGGCGACTCTCATGGCTTAAAATATTCACAAAAGCAGGTTTTACTTGAATTCCATTAAAGTCACCAGATGAACCAAAAAGAAATCTTTACTTAAATCAACTGCAAAAGAAAAACCTGTCAAAGGATTACAAACAAACAAATAACTAATTCGACAGCAGGTATTATTGGAATGAACCATTAGCA
The DNA here is from genome assembly GCF_049724085.1 of Artemia sp. Qi Xiang Cuo. Lineage (NCBI taxonomy): Eukaryota > Metazoa > Arthropoda > Branchiopoda > Anostraca > Artemiidae > Artemia > Artemia sp. Qi Xiang Cuo. Next base: position 2,294 of record NW_028297631.1, read on the forward strand.
CGGAAAGAGAAACAAAAATGAAAAAATAAATAAAGTAAATAAATGAAAATCAATGAACTGTGGAAGGCATTTACAAATTAAGAAAAATACTAACAAGTCACATACTAATGCATTCATGGAAATAGTTTATTTTACGTATACGAGTTTCACCCGGAACTTTGGCTAGAACTTGTCCATGATCAGACCAAACACTTCTAGGACCAAAGGTGCTACGAGCCGCGTTTAATAGATCGCAACGCTTTTTAGTTAGGTTTTCAGACACAAATACACCTGACTTAGCCAACTTACTTTTTGCTGCAAACACTTTTCGAGCAAAATCCAAGTTTGAAAATTTTACCAGGATGGGGGCAATTTTCACATTCTCAGTTGTAGTAGCAGGCATACGGAATCGATTAGCCTTTAAGAGGTCCATTTTTTTTAAATCTTGCAAGTCCATTATTTGTGTTATCACTTCATTAAGATTATCCATCAATTCCCCATTGAGGTTTAATTTCACACCGTAGAAAATTAGGGTGCCAAATAAGGTATCCTGCTCAAGTTGGTCAACCCTGTCTTCTATTTTATAAATTTTATTTTCAAGCAAGTTCACAGCATTATAAAGTCTTTGAAGGGTTGATTCAATTTTTTCAAATTTAGCATTATATTCAAGGGAAATAGAATTATAAACTTCGTTCACAATATCTTCACTGATAATTTCAGAAGCTCGGCAATCTTTCATTGTGTCTGATACGACACGAGAAATGCCATTCATTAGGTTGGACTTAGTGTTCATTAGTTCCTCTTGAGTTTCATTTATTATTTCCTTTAAAGTTGATGCTGCTGCGGAAGTTGGAGTTGACGGCGCTAGACTGGATTTTGCTTTAGTTTTAGTGGGTAGAGACAAGTAGGTTTTACTCTTAGTCTTGAATATATCACGAAATAAGCGCTGCTCTTCAAAAGCCTTATTTACATCTTTATCTGTCCTCGTATAAGCTTCTTTAAAGTGGTAATTCTAGCTGCGGGTATGTCCTTCAGCTATATTATGCACAGAGTGGGTACCGTAGCAAAAGACTAGGTATCTACCTTGATTTTTCTGATCTTTGGTGCTTTTAATAACTACTGATGGCCATAAGGGGTATCCCTGAAATGAAGCTAGGACAAGATCGAACTGTTTGTATTTTGCCATTTTACAATCAGTAGTTACGAAGGGGGGTGGCACTTTAGGTAACAAACTTCAACAACTAAATGTTCCAATCTTCCACCCCAAAGTACTCACGCTTGTAATATGTGCTTAGTTCCTTACACAAGTTCAGCAAATTTCAGGAAGGACTATATCCGATTCAATTGAAACTTGTTTAGCTCTTCACTCGTTGAACTCTGAAAATGAACTGATGTCAATGAACTTACAGTTCGTTACCACGAACTGTTTGGAAGGAAGATCGAAGTTCGAGTCGCTTTATAAAAAAAAAGGAGACTGCTAGGTGTGAAGCCTTTTTGAATCACTACTTTTTGTGGAGTCTTTACAATAACTAAAACTGGTTGCAGCACCAAGCTGCAACGAAATAAGAAAATTTTGCTTATGTTTGGAAAACCTTAAAAATCTTCTTTAGAAAAATAGTTACTTCTAGAAGGCCAAGGAAATCCATGGGTGATAAAAATCTTAGAATTTTCTTTTAGGGTGCAGTTCATTTTTAGAAGAGCGAATGTTTTCTTGCCTGCTCTGCATGGCATTAAAATTATCTAAAACGTTAAACCCAAACCAATGTCAGTTCTAATATTGGAATACTTAACTCGATCTATACTACATTCCTGTTCTGAGTGCCTAAACATGTAGTGTTTTGTAAAGTATGGATAAAAAACATTTTGTTGTAATTTTGACGTTTTGCAGGAATACTCGGTTAATTCCATATAAAGATGGTTCATATTTCTGATATTGCAAGAGCATTAAAAAAAAAATAGGCAGAATTTTATAATTGGCTATTTATTTTACTTATTACAATGAATCTTTCAACATACAATAGATTTAGAAAACTAACAAAGGATTACAGAAACTAGCGCTTTACTAAAAACACAAAAGCCAATTAAAAAAAAAAAAATTTTGATTTAGGAGTCAAAAGTGAGAACAAACACGCTTTAGTATTACTTGAAATGAAGATAAAATAAACCATAATATGAACTTTGGAAATCCGATTATTCTCTATATACAATAGAGAATTTCAAGTTATGATAAAAATTCTAAAGCTAGTTTATAGTCCTAATACTATCCACATGGATTCACTTTGAAATTGTCTAAAAAATAATCATAAAATGTCCCTAAAATGCTTTATTTTTATACTGTAAAAAGTGTCCAAAATCAAGCATAATGGCTCTTCTCCCGGTCTGTCGATTTTGCAGGTAGAATAGCTTTTTTTTAATATTGCAGCTCTTTTCCGAATTTTCAACTTATCGAAAATAAAAATAAAAAAGGGGGTTCCAATTACCTGTCAATACTTTGTAAAACCCCTTCTCATGCCACTTGGGGACAACCTACCCTTCACTGGGTCCTTCTGATGGATGGAATGAAAGCATGGTCTTTGGACAGCGGTTTAGATGGTAGGATAAAAAACTCAAATATCAAAAACTCAAAGAGAATTCAAATATCATAAGGATAGTAAACCACCAAACTGGACTCGCTTGAGGGTCAAGCACCAGGAATTTCCCCTCCACTTCCAATAACCCCGACATCACCCACCCCATAATACGTTCATAATTCTTTATGAGATAGACTGTGTCGTCCATATTAAACTTCATAACAAAATACGTCCATGTGGATGAAAATTAGAAAAAACAAATTTTTAAACTCAAAGTACGGAGCACCATAAAACCTCAAAACGAACAAAAGCTATTCTGCATACGAATGGGGTTGCCCCCTCCTCAATACCACGCTCTTTGCGCTAGAGTTTGACTTTGTGTTCCAATTATTTAAGAATGACTCTTGTTTTATAAGAATAATAACCATTTTAAATGTTTAAAAAAATTTGCGTAAAGACCACATTGAGGAGGAGAAAACCCTCCTCATATACGTAATAATTTCTGCTTGTTCAAGCATTAATGTTGCTTCTTAATTTCAGTTGAAAAGACATAGTATTTTTTATTTAATTTCTGATCGTTATTTAAATAATGCCAGGAAATAAAGCTCCCTCTCCGGCTAACTCAAAGTTTTGATCGGACGACTCTGGGGAAAAAGAGGGCGGGGGAAGGAGGCTACTTATTCTGATTGTTTAATAGACAGAATAAAACTTGCTGTAACATAACCTATAGAGAAATCATTACTAAAAACCTATTTTTATTTTTTTTTTCGGTGTTATATTTTTAGTTGTCAGGTTACATTACAATTTTATTTGTTTATTGATATACCCCACGGTTAAACATAAAAAAAAATTTGTGGGTCGCAGGGGGGGGGGAGGTTTAATGAAAGAAGTTAGAGATAAAGAAACTGTTCATATGTTTTTAAAACCTTAGAAATATTATTTTGAAAAAGTTACTTATAGGACGCAAAGGGAATCGATGCGTGATAAAAATCTTAGAAATTATTTTTTAGTGTGCAGTTCACGTTTAAAATAGAAGAGCCCATGTTTTCTTGCTTGCTCTGCAGTTCATTAAATTAAATTTATTAAATAATTAAATTATTAAAATTTTAAACCCAAAACAATTTCAGTTCCAATATTGGAATACTTAACTAGTTCTATACTACATTCCTGTTCTCAGTGCCTAAACATGAAATGTTTTGTAGAGTATAGATAATAAAGTTTTTGTTGTAAATTTGACGTTTTGCAGGAATGCTTAGCTAATTCCATATAAATATGTTTCATATTTCTGATAGTATAAGAGCATTAAATAAAATAAGCAGAATTTTGTAATTGGCTACTTATTTTTCTATTACAATGGATCTTTCAACATACAATGGATTTAGAAAACTAACAAAGGATAAAAAAAAACTAGCACTGTACTGAAAACACAAAAGCCGATTAAATTTTGTTTTCTTAATTAGCTTTAATGAAAACAAAGGATTACAGAAACTAACGCTTTACTGAAAACACAAAAGTCAATTAAAAAAAGGAATTTTGATTTAGGAGTCAAAATTGAGCATACAGACACGCTTTATTGTTCCTCAAGATGAAGAACAAATAAAACATAAAATGAACTCTAGAAATTCTGTTATTCTCTCTATATAATAGAAAATTTTCAGTTATGACATAAATTCTAAGGTTACTCTATCGTCCTAATACTATCAAAATTGCTCCATTTTGAAATTGGCTTCAAAATAACCATGAAATGTCCCTAAAAAAATTTTTTTCTAACTTTAAAAAGTGTCCTTAAATGGTTTACTTTTACTGTACCAAAACTTATATATTGTTTTGTGTTTTCAATAAAGTGCTACATTTCTAAAATCCTACAAACATAGGGAAATGGCATCAGCTGGTTTATTTGTACTAGTTGTACTGATATATGTTAGATAGACCGTAAAGTAATAATTTTTGTTCGTTTTAAATTCCAACTTCGCTCTTTACTTCCCTCAGAAAAATTGTTTTTTATTAAATAATGTAATGCAACGAGAATAAATTAGCATTCCTTCTCTTCGAACAGTTCTTGGTCTTTGTCCATTATTGAGAAACCCAAGTTGATTCAACTTCTATGTTCAAGGGTTGAATTCCGTTGGAACAACTGAGATGCTTGGGAGATAGGTAAGATATATATAATTTGGGCTGTTTATTTGCACATTGGGGAAGGGGGGTAAGTAGAGCGGGCCTGCATGCAAAATGCAACCTAACCTAGCCAAAAAACGAACTAAATACTAAATAATTAATTGAAATATAGCTAAAATGTAGTTTTTCACTGAGCCAAAGCTAATTCCCTCCGAATACAGACAGCAATAAACCGGTTATTGCCTTATATTGCAGATCCAAATTCTTGGTGTTTTCTGAATTAAGTACCCAGTTCTTAATGTCACTCCTTACATTCAGACGAAAGAAAGATATTTTTGATTAAAAAAAATAAACAAAACAAATTGACCGTTTTAGAAAAAATCACATTGATTATGTTTTAATCTTAAAAAAAACATAAAATCTTAAATACGAGGATTTATTGATTAAATTTTAAAACGAAACAAATGGACCGTTTTAGAACAAATCAAGGTACTTGTGTATTATACGCCACTCACTCCAGTTTACTCTGTATAAAACTCAAGAATAAACCGGTTTCTTTGTTAGTTTCTTTCAGCTTAACGTGAGACAAGACAAAGACAAGTGACAAAATAAATGGTAAATATATAATTTGGGCTATAAATTTGCACATTAAAGGGGGGCTAAAGTATTTAGACAGTTTGAAGTTAAAAAACAATTCTTACTTCATAATATTCAGAATAATTGTACCTTACACATTTTGCATGCAGACCCACTATAGTTTACCATCACCACAACCCCTAATGTGCAAATATATAGCCCAAATTTGTTTATAAAGTATTTTACTTTTTGGGTAAATTTTCGCAGTTCATTTTATTGACTTACGAATAAAGTAAACATACCACTCGATGCAGGGGGCGGGGTAAAGTTTCAACTTACTGCTCATTTGCATCACAAAAAAAATTACCCCCACCTCCCTAATATACCCTGAATTGGCATATATAGGGGTGGGGGTAAAATTCTTTTGCGGCAAAGATGATTATTATATTTGGAAAGAGCAAAAAAAAAGGTATCGAGTGGTATGTTTACTTTGTTCGTAAGTCAAAAATATGAATTGCGAAAAATTTACCCCTTTCTTCCATGTCATTTAGAGGGGAATAAATTGTCACAAAAGCAAATTTAAACATAAAAGAAGATAATATACCTAATATACCCTGAATTGGCATATATAGGGATGAGGGTAAAATTCATTTGCGGCAAAGATGATTATTATATTTGGAAAGAGCATAAAAAAAGTGTCGATTGGTATGTTTACTTTGTTCGTAAGTCAATAATATGAATTCCGAAAAATTTACCCATACCTTTCTTCCATGTCATTTAGAGGGAATAAATTGTCACAAAAGCAAATTTAAACATAAAAGAAGATAATATACCCTGAATTGGCATATATTCGGAGGGGGGTGAAATTCATTTGCGGCAAAAATGATTATTATATTTGGAAAGAGCATAAAAAAGGTATCGAGTGGTATGTTTACTTTGTTCGTAAGTCAATAATATGAATTGCGAAAAATTTACCCATACCTTTCTTCCATGTCATTTAGAGAGGAATAAATTGTCACAAAAATCAAGTTTGGTAAATATCTACCAAATCACATTATTGAGTTAGGACTAGTGAATACACCATTCGATGCCTTTTTTATGCTGATTACGAATATAATAAGCATTTACTATCGGAAATAAATTTCAGCCCCCCCCCCCCTATATATGCGAATTCAGGGTTAGGTTAGGTATATATAGAGGGGGGGGGGGCTGAAATTCCTTTCCGATAGAAATGCTTATTATATTCGTAATCAGCATTAAAAAAGCATCGAATGGTGTATTCACTTTATTCTTACCTCAATAATATGATTTGGTAGATATTTACCGCAAGTTTAAGCATAAAAAACGATAATATAAAAATGCTGAAGAGCCGCAAATCCATTATTACTAATATCAGTCCTTTCACTGCGAATAAAAACTGCTTTTATTCCTATTTCAATACTGCGTAGAAAACAAACAAAACAGAGACTCACATTTTAAAAAAATCAGAAAATCATTCAAACTGACTGACTTTTTTATCCGGAATAAGTGAGTCAACATTATCACATCAGAGCTAAATATTGCCAAGTGTTGATTTCATTCATGTTGGATTTGGAAAGAGGCCAGAGTCTGACGCGAAGATGTTTCAAACAGTTCGTGGTAACGAAACTCTAGAAAACGGGTTTTTGATACAAATAGATATATCAAAAGAATCAGATTTCAATGTTGATTTCAAATATTTAAGTTTCATCAAGTTTAGTGCTACCCATCAAAAGTTACGGGCCTGAGAAAATTTGGCTGATTTTCGAAAAAAAGGGGAAAATACCCCCTAAAAGTCATAGAACCTTAATGAAAATCACACGATTATATTCGGCGTATCAGAAAACCCTACTGTAAAGTTTTCAGGCACCTATCTACAAAAATGTGGAATTTTACATTTTTTGCCAGAATAAAGATCACGGATGCGTGTTTATTTTTTTTTTTTATTTTTTTTTTTTTCCCAGGGGTTATCGTATCAACCCAGTGGTCCTAGAATATCCTGGAAGGACTCATTGGAACAGAAATTGAAATTTCCATTTCCCTTTTTAATTTACCAAAAAAAATGGAGGGCAACTAGGCCCCCTCCCACGCTTATTTTTTTCCCAAAGTCACCCGATCAAAATTTTGAGATAGCCATTTTGTTCAGCATGGTCGAAAACATGATAAATATGTCTTTTAGGATGACTTAATCCCCCGAAGTACCCAGAGGGAGGGCTAAAAGTTATGAACTTTACCCAATGTTAACATATAGTATTGGTTATTGGGAAGTATACAGAAGTTTTCAGGAGGATTTTTTTTCTGGTAGTGCGAGGAAAGGGTGGGTCGGTTGTTCTGTTGGAGGATCTGTTCATGATGGAAGTTTTCATGGGGGAAGGGAAATTGCCATGAAGGGGGCGCCGGACTTGCCAGCATTATTTATTGGTTATTGGGAAGTATACAACCATTTTCAGGAAGGATTTTTCTAGAGGGGGGGGGGCTAGAGGAGGGGGTTACTCTGGAGAATATTTCCGTGGAGGATGTTTCCTTGGGGTAGGGGACATTTCTATGAAGGGGGCGCCGGATTTCCAAGCATTATTTAAAAAACGATCAGAAATTAAATAAAAAAACAAGTTTTTTCAACTGAAATGTAAGAAGGAATATTAGAACTTAAAACGAAAAGAAATTATAACGTATGTGAGGGGGTTCTCCCCCAAGTCAATACCTCACTCTTTACGCTACAGTTTTTTTTAGTGCTTTCAAAATAGCTATCTATTCTAATTAAACAGCCTTTGTGATTCAGGGGTTTGTGAATTAAATTTTTTTTTAACTTTTAACATAAAGAGCGTGGTATCATATACGTAATAACATATACGTAATAAAAAAAAACAATAAAAAAACAAGCGATACGGCTCAATAGTAATCGAAACTTTTAAAAACGGAATTTTGATGTCAATAAATGTATCAAACGAATGTGTTTATAATGCTGATCCTAAATATATAAATTTTATTAAGTTTAGTATTACTCATCAAAGGCGACGAACCTGAGAAAATTTACTCGATTTTTTAAAGAGGGGGGAAACATCCCCTACAAGTGAAAGAATTTTAATGAAAATCACACCGTCAGATTCAGCGTATCTGAAAACCCCATTACATAGTTTTCAAGCTCATATCTGCAAAAATCTGCAACTTTGTATTTTTTGCCAGAAGAAAAATATACCAATATAGAAGTTAGTTACGCAAGTTAATTTGTAAAGACATCCATTTAGCAAAAGAAAAGTAAAATTTTTATGCAAATAAAAGCTGCATTAACTAAAAAACTATCAGAAATTAAATAAAAAAAAAAACTAGTTTTTAAACTGAAAGTAAGGAGCGACATTAAAACTTAAAACGAACAGAAATTATTCCGTATATGAAAAGCGCTGTCCCCTCCTCAACGCCTCGCTCTTTACGCTGAAGTTTGACTCTGTCTCACAGCTCTGTTTTTATAAACGATAAAAAACTTCAGCATACAGAGCGAGGCGTTGAGGATGGGACAGCCCCTTTCATATACGGAATAATTTCTGTTCGTTTTAAGTTTTAATGTCGCTCCTTACTTTCAGTTTGAAAAACTTGTTTTTTTTTATTTAATTCATACAAAGCCTGTCTAACCTGTTTATTTGTATCAATGAAAAATTGAAAGCGTGCTTCGAAATTAGGGAATACCTTTTAAAATGATGTGTTGGTTTGCCGCGTTGTCTACGAGTGAACTGTATCACTTAAATTTATACAAACCTTCCGGCCTTTCATAGGGATTTATTATTTCAAACTTGTGAAGATATTCCCTTCCACTCAGGCTTGTCACCGAGGTTACCTTTGAACCACTTTTGGTTCGTTTATGTAAAACATTACGGTCCTAAAATTGTTACATTTTGTTACGCTTTAGAATTTATATTACTCTTTTGAGCAATGAATAAGTTTCACATTTTATGAGTAATCTATGTTTTTACCGTGAAAAAATCCCACTGTTCCCAGTTTAATTACACTGACATGAGCAAGAAAAATTAATAATAAAAACATAGGTAGATTCTAAAAGAACCTATTTTCTTTATAATTTATTTTTTAATATGTGATTATAAGATGATAAATGTGTTCTCTTGGGGTAGCAACCCAAACCTCGATCCCAATGGTTGGACGTAATATCAGGTTATAAGCAAAACTGACTTGTTTGTGTGGGATTATGAGGTACTTGTCCAGCGGCGTCATTTATTTCTGAACTAAGGGGGGGGATTAAACAACCTCGGTGAGCCCCCCAAAGAGGCTAGCTCGTAGTTGTTTAAGAGCAACGTTCCTTCACAGTGGTTAGCACAGGCCTCTCCCAAAATAAACTAATAATAGTAACAAGCAATTTAAAAGTTGTTAATAAATACAGAGAACTTAAGTTGAAAACTAATTCACAGTCTTGTTGCAAAACTGGGAATCAACGAGGTCTCATTTTTCCAAAAATACCAACCATAGCCTCAAAATCCAATGATTTCACACAATTTTTTTTCACTAAACACAAACATCAGATCACTGAGCCTTTCGTCACCCATTATTGATTTTAAATAGGTTTTAACCAGGCTTAACTTAGAAAAGAATCAAACAGTTCGTGTAACGAACTTTAAGTAAGGAGCGACCCGGCTTAATGGTAACCGAAACTCTAGAAAACGGGTTTTTGATAACAATAGATACATCAAAAGAATCAGATTTCAATACTGATTTCAAATATATAACTTTCATCAAGTTTAGTGCTACCCATCAAAAGTTACGCACCTGAGAATATTTGGCTGATTTTCAAAAATAGGGAAAAAGACCCTCTAAAAGTTATACAACCTTAATGAAAATAGCACCATCATATTCAGCGTATCAGAGAACCCTACTATAGAGGTTTCAAGCACCTATCTACAAAAATGTGGAATTTTGCATTTTTTGCCAGAAGAAAGATAACGGATGCGTGTTTATTTGTTTTTTGTTTTTTTTTTCCCAGGGGTGATCGTTTTGACCCAGTGGTCCTAGAATATCGTGGAGGGCTCATTGAAACGGAAATTAAAAGTTCTAGTGCCCTTTTTAAGTGACCAAAAAAATGAGGGCAACTAGGCCCCCTCCCACGCTCATTTTTTTCCCAAAGTCATCCGATCAAAATTTTG
>NW_028297632.1:0-12692 GCF_049724085.1 Artemia sp. Qi Xiang Cuo
AAAGTTTTAACAAGAAATGTCTGAAAAGTTTTTTTTTTTTTTTTTTTTGTTAAACACTATTTGCTTAAATAAAAGCGGAAATATTAAAATCACAACTTATTTTAAGTAAATAATTCATTCTTTTTTTTTTTTAAACACTTTTGGTTGAAACAAAAGCGGAACTTTTAAAATCACAACAACTGAAGGTCAGTAAATAATTCCTTTGTTTTTTTTGTTAAACACGAGCTATTGTAGAAAATAATTTCAAAGTAACAACTCATATGATAGTTACTATTTTGTAGGAAATAATTTCAAAGTACCAATTCACCTTATAGTTACGTTTTTGTAGAAAATAATTTTAAAGTACCAAGTCACATTATAGTTACGTTATTGTAGAAAATAATTTCAAAGTACCAATTCAAATGATAGTTAAGCTACTATAGAAAATAATTTCAAAGTACCAATTCACATGATATTTACACTATTGTATCAAAAATTTCAAAGTACAATATCAAATGATAGTTACACTATTGTATAAAATAATTTCAAAGTACCAAGTCACATTATAGTTATGATTTTATATAAAATAGTTTCAAAGTGCAAAGACACATGATAGTTACGCTATTGCATAGAATAATTTCAAATTACCATGACACATGATAGTTACGCTATTATAGAAAATAATTTCAAAGTACCAAGTCACATTATAGTTACGTTATTGTAGAAATTAATTTCATAGTGCCAAGTCACATGATAGTTACGCTATTGTAGAAAATAAGGTCAAAGTACCAAGTCGCATGATAGTTACGCTATTATAGAAAATAATTTCAAAGTACCAAGTTACATGATAGTTCCGCTATTGTAGAAAATAATTTCAAAGTACCAAGTCGCATGATAGTTACGCTATTATAGAAAATAATTTCAAAGTACCAAGTCACATTATAGTTACACTATTATAGAAAATAAATTCAAAGTACCAAGTAAAATTATAGTGAAGATTTCGTAGTAAATCGTGACTTTTTAACGAGGCTATTGATATTTACAATTTTGTGTAATATGATTTCAAAGTGCCAGATTATATGATACTTAAGCTTGCGTGGAACAAATTATAAAAGTACCTTTTCACAGTCTAGTTATTTCAATATTGAAGATAATTTCAAAGTACCAAGTCACATGAGAGTTACGGTTCTGTAGAAAATAATTTAAAAGTGCCAAGTCACATTATAGTTGCGTTACTGTAGAAAATAATTTAAAAGTACCATGTCACATGTTAGTTATGCTATTGAAGAAATTAATTTCAAAGTACCAATTCACATGATACTTACGTTATTATAAAAAATAATTTCAAAGTACCAAGTCACATTATAGTAACGATATTTTTGAAAATAATTTCAAAGTACCGAGTCACATTATAGTTATACTTTTGTAGAAAATAATTTCCAAGTACAATGTGACATGATAGTTACAATTATGTATAAAATAATTTCAAGGTGCTAAGTCACATGATAGTTATGCTATTGTAGAAAATAATTTCAAAGTACCATGTTACATGATAGTTACGGCTATTGTAGAAAATAATTTGAAAGTACCAAGTCACATGGTAGTTACGCTATTGTAGAAAATAATTTCAAAGTACCAAGTCACATGATAGTTACTCTTTTATATAATTTAATTTCAAAGTACCAAGTCACATGATAGTTACACTATTTTAAAAAATAATTTCAAAGTCACCTGTCACATGATTGTTAAGCTATTATAGAAAATCATTTGGAAGTACCAAGTCACATGATAGTTACGCTATTGTAAAAAATAATTTCAAAGTACCAAGAAATTTAATTCAGGAAATTATTAAAAAAAATAAATTTAGACGGGGTTACGTGCGCCACGTAACCCCGTCTAAATTTTTCTTTTTTCATAATTTCCTGAATTAAATTTCTTGGTACTTTGAAATTATTTTCTACAATAGCGTAACTATCATGTGACTTGGTACTTTGAAATTATTTTCTACAATAGCGTAACTATCAAGTGACTTGGTATTTTGAAATTATTTTCTACAATAGCGTAACTATCATGTGACTTGGTACTTTGAAATTATTTTCTACAATAACGTAACTATCATGTGACTTGGTACTTTGAAATTATTTTCTAAAATAGCGTAACTATAATGTGACTTGGTACTTTGAAATTATTTTCTACCATAGCGTAACTATCATGTGACATTGTACTTGTAAATTATTTTATACATTGGCGTAAATATCATGTGACTTGGTACTTTGAAATTATTTTCTACAATAACTTAACTCTAATTTGACATGGTACATTGATATAATTTTATACAAAAGCGGACCTATAAGTTGACATGTTACTTTCACATTATTTTATCCAATAACGTAACTTTATAGTGACTTGGTACTTTGAAATTATTTTATATAATAGAGTAACTATCATGTGACTTTGTACTTTGAAATTATTTTCTAAAAAAGAGTAACTATCATGTGACTTGGTACTTTTAAATTATTTTCTATAATAGCGTAACTATCATGTGACGGTACTGAATACCAATAGTACATCATGTGACTTTATTGAAATTATTTTCTATGATGCATTAACCATAATGTTTCATTGTACATTTAAATTAGTTTATGTTAAAGCGTTAGTACATCGTAATACTGCTCATAGATATTATTTCCCACAATAGCGTAACAATATTTTGGCATGGTGGATATAACCTATTTTCTACAAAATCGTAAATCACCTTTGACAATGAACTCGAAAATAATTTTTTAGAAAATTGTTAAGAACATTCTTCTTTGTTAAATTTATGTAGTGTCTACAAAAGCGAATCGATAATGTGTCATTGTTCAATGATTTAATTTTATACAAAAGCGTAACTATAATTCTTCATGGTACATTGATATAATTTACTGTAATAGCGTAACTACACTGTGTTATGGTACATTTTAATTATTTTTCACAATAGTGTAACTATAATTTGACATGGTAGAATGTCCTTTTATTCTACAGAAGATTCTCACTCTGGTGACATCGAGATATGCTCTTATTTTCTATATATGTTTAACTATCTTGAGACTTGGTACTTTGAAATTATTTTCTACAATAGCGTAACTATCATGTGTCTTTGTACTTTGAAATTATTTTATACAATAGCGTAACTATCATGCGACTTTGTAATTTCAAATTATTTTGTATAAAAGCGTAAAAATAAAGTGACATTGTAATTTAAAATTATTTTCTATAAAAGCTTAGCTATAATATGACTTGTAACATTGAAATTATTTTCTATAATAACGTAACTTTCATGTGACATGGTACTTTGAAATTATTTTCTAAAATAGCGTAACTATAATGTGACTTGGTACTTTGAAAGTATTTTCTATAATAGCGTAACTATCATGTGACTTGGTACTTTGAAATTATTTTCTACAATAGCTCGTGTTTAACAAAAAAAACAAAGAAATCATTTATTGACCTTCAGTTGTTGAGATTTCAAGATGTCTGCTTTTGTTTCAGTAACATGTGTTTAACAAAAAAAACAAAGGAACTTTTTACTGAACTTCAGGTTTTATTTTTAGATTTACACTTATATTAAATAAAAAATTTTTTAACAAAAAAAAAACAAATGAATTAATTAATTACCATCTTTTTTTATTTTAAGATTTATACTTTTATTTAATCCAATTGTTTTTAAGAAAAAAAAAACTTTTCAGACATTTCTTGTTAAAATTTTATTTTCAATTAATTCATCCGGGTTTTCGAGAGTAATTCATGTCAGAGTACAGCACTATAACTAGTCTAAGACATCTACTCTGTCATCGCCCCATCCCCCAAAAAATACTTTTCAGACATTTCTTGTTAAAACTTTATTTTCAACTAATTCATCCGGGTTTTCGAAAGCAATTCATGCCAGAGTACAGCACTGTAACTAGTCTAAGACATTCACTCTGTCATCGTCCCATCCCCCAAAAAATAATTTTCAGACATATCTTGTTAAAACTTTATTTTCAACTATTTCATCCGGGTTTTCGAAAGCAATTTATTCCAGAGTACAGCACTATAACTAGTCTGAGATATCCAATCTGACATCGCTCCATCCCCCCAAAAAATACTTATCAGACATTTCTTGTTTAAAATTTATTTTCAACTAATTCATCCGGGTTTTCGAAAGCAATTTATGCCAGAGTACAGCAATATAACTAGTCTAAGACATCCACTCTGTCATCGTCCCATCCCCCAAAAAAATACTTTTTAGATATTTCTTGTTAAAACTTTATTTTCAACTAATTCATCCGGGTTTTCGAAAGCAATTCATGCCAGAGTACAGCACTATCACTAGTCTAAGACATCCACTCTCTCATCGCCCCATCTCCCAAAAAATACTTTTCAGACACTTCTTGTTAATACTTTATTTTCAACTAGTTCATTTGGGTTTTTCACAAGCAATTCATGACAGAGTACAGCACTATAACTAGTCTAAGACTTCCACTCTGTCATCGCCCCATCCCCCCAAAAAATACTTTTCAGACATTTCTTGTTAAAACTTTATTTTCAACTAATTCATCCGGGTTTTCGAAAGCAATTCATGCCAAAGTACAGCACTATAACTAGTCTAAGACATCCACTCTGTCATCGTCCCATCCCCCAAAAAATACTTTTCAGATATTTCTTGTTAAAACTTTATTTTCAACTAATTCATCCGGGTTTTCGAAAGCAATTCATACCAGAGTACAGCACTATAACTAGTCTAAGACATCCACTCTGTCATCGCCCCCTACCCCCAAAAAAATACTTTTCAGACATTTCTTGTTAAAACTTTATTGTCAACTAATTCATCCGAATTTTCGAAAGCAATTCATGCCAGAGTACAACACTATAGCTAGTCTAAGACATCAACTCTGTCATCGCCCCATCCTCCAAAATATACTTTTCAGACATTTCTTGTTAAAACTTTATTTTCAACTAATTCATCCGGGTTTTCGAAAGCAATTCATGCCAGAGTACAGCACTATAACTAGTCTAAGACATCCACTCTGGCATCGCCCCCATCCCCCAAAAAATACTTTTCAGACATTTCTTGTTAAAAATTTTATTTTAAGTCATTAATTTGGGTTTTTCACAAGCAATTAGAACCATAGTACAGCACTATCACTAGTCTGAGACATCCAATCTGTCATCGCTCCATCCCCCCAAAAAATACTTTTCAGACATTTCTTGTTAAAAACTTCATTTTCAACTAATTCATCCGGGGTTTCGAAAGCGATTCGTATCACAGTACAGCACTATAACTAGTCTGAGACATCTAATCTGACATCACTCCATCCCCCAAAAAATACTTTTCAGACATTTCTTATTAAAAATTTATTTTCAACCATTTCCTCCCGGTTTTCGAAAGCAATTCATAACAGAATACAGTATTATAACTAGTCTAAGACATCCACTCTGTCATCACCCCCACCCTTCAAAAAAATACTTTTCAGACATTTCTTGTTAAAACTTTATTTTCAACTAATTCATCCGGGTTTTCGAAAGCAATTCATGCCAGAGTACAGCACTATAACTAGTCTGAGACAACCAATCTGTCATCGCCCCATCCTCCAAAAAATACTTTTCAGAAATTTCTTGTTAAAACTTTATTTTCAACTAATTCATCCGGGTTTTCGAAAGCAATTCATGCCAGACTACAGCACTATAACTAGTCTAAGACATCCACTCTGTCATTAACCCATCCCCCAAAAAATACTTTTCAGACATTTCTTGTTAAAAATTTATTTTCAACTAATTCATCCGGGTTTTCGAAAGCAATTCATGCCAGAGTAAAGCCCTATAACTAGTCTGAGACATCCAATCTGTCATCGCCCCCATCCCCCAAAAATACTTTTCAGACATTTCTTGTTAAAACTTTATTTTCAACTAATTCATCCGGGTTTTCGAAAGCAATTCGTACCAAAGTACAGCACTATCACTAGTCTGAGACATCAAATCTGTCATCGCCCCATCCCTCCAAAAAATACTTTTCAGACATTTCTTGTTAAAACTTTATTTTCAACTAAGTCATCCGGGTTTTCGAAAGCAACTCCTTCCAGAGTACAGCACTATAACTAGTCTAAGACATCCACTCTGTCATCGCCCCCACCCCCCCCCCAAAAAAATACTTTTCAGACATTTCTTGTTAAAACCTTATTTTCAACTAATTCATCCGGGTTTTCGAAAGCAATTCATGCCAGAGTACAACACTATAGCTAGTCTAAGACATCCACTCTGTCATCGCCCCATCCTCCAAAAAATACTTTTCAGACCTTTCTTGTTAAAACTTTATTTTAAAGTATTTAATCCTGGTTTTCGAAAGCAATTCATTCCAGACTACTGCACTATAACCAGTCTAAGACATCCACTCTGTCATCGCCCCATCCCCCAAAAAATACTTTTCAGACATTTCTTGTTAAAAATTTTATTTCAAATCATTCATTTGGGTTTTTCACAAGCAATTTGAACCACAGTACAGCACTATCACTAGTCTGAGACATCCAATCTGTCATCGATCGATCCCCCCAAAAACAATTTTCAGACATTTCTCGTTAAAAATTTTATTTCAACTCATCCAAATTGGTTTTTCGCTAGCAAATCTCCCCTCCACTATCACACTATAAGTACTCTAAGACACCCCGCTCCCATCACTCCACCACTTATGTATTATATGGAACACATTGAAGAAATAAAGCTATCCGTTATTACAATTCTTTTCTTGTCATCTACACCCATTTAGTATCAACTTCTTCGTATAGTATAACGTTAAACTATTTTAAATTGACAACACTGTCCAAACATCACTTGTGTATTATACAGTACACAATCAACCCATCTCCCTCAAAATACTTTTCAGCCATTTCTTGTTAAATTTTTTTATTTCTAAACTATTTTAAATTGACAACACATCGAAGTTTATTTTAAATTGACAACACTGTCCAAACATCACTTGTGTATTATACAGTACACAATCAACCCATCTCCCCCCAAAACACTTTTCAGCCATTTCTCGTTAAATTTCTTTATTTCTTAACTATTTTAAATTGACAACACATCGAAGTTAATTTTTTTTATTTCTTAACTATTTTAAATTGACAACACATCGAAGCATATTTTAAATTGACAACACTGTCCAAACATCACTTGTGTATTATACAGAACACAATCAACCCATCTCCCCCCAAAATACTTTTCAGCCATTTCTCGTTAAATTTTTTATTTCTTAACTATTTTAAATTGACAACACATCCAAGTATATTTTAAATTGATAACACTGTCCAAACATCACTTGTGTATTATACAGTACACAATCAACCCATCTCACCCCAAAACACTTCAGCCATTTCTTGTTAATTTTTTTTATTTCTTAACTTTTTTAAATTGACAACACTGTCCAAACATCACTTGTGTATTATACAGTACACAATCATCCCATCTCCCCCAAAACGCTTTTCAGCCATTTCTTGTTAATTTTTTTTTATTTCTAAACTATTTTTGGCTAAAGGCAATTCTCCAAAACAAATCAGAAACCGGTCTTGATAGCACAGACTTCAAAAATGGAACTGTGGATAACACACGGGTGATTGACAGCTTTCCCTACAAAAGCATTCCTTAATACGCAATTTGAAAATCTCTAGTTTTCCATTAAAAAAAAAAAAACAGCGGGGAATCCCCGCTCGTAATTGCTAATCACTTTAACCCTTTAAAAAAAAATGTGCACGTGAAGCTGAAGTGTAATTCTAATGTGTAATTGATAACCAGTCTGGTAATCTGCCCTGGAAAGGCGCCATGGGACGTAATCTCCCCAAATAGTATTAGAAGGAACATAAAGTGGTGGAAATACACCGGAAGGAACGTAAGCTCCTAGAATAGCATGGGAGGGAACATAGAATAGCATGGAAGGGAACATAAGCCCTTAGAATATCATGGGAGGGAACATAAGCCCTTATAATAGCATGGGAGGGAACATAATCCACCCAAATCCATAAGTACATGCTCTGGAAAGACACCAAGGAACATAAGGCAAGCAAATCCATTGTCTCGGCAAATAACATGGAGATTCCTATAGCTTCCAGCAAATAACATGGAGATTCCTATAGCTTCAAGCAAATAACATGGGGATTCCTATAGCTTCAAGCAAAATGATACTTAGACCTCTACTGTGGTTATTTGTACTTGACATGGTTTTGATATTCCATTCAGCCTTTGATACAAGGTTAAGGCTGAAAAACACACACATGAGGTAGGAAAAGTTACAAATTTCCGTCTCCACCCTCGTAAGCACCGCTTCCGTAAACCCGATATTCGACAGGATATTTCATAGATTTAAATATTATTAACAAAAGTTAGGCCTACAATGAAAAAAAACGTAACATGCTGATGTTTGAGGAACCCAAGACCTCACAAAAAAGGTTCCCTGGGTTTTATACCAGCCAACATTTGAAGTTGCCTCCACTTGAACTTCTTAGAAGCAAAACTGGTCTAAGCAATACATTCTGAATAGTAAGAAATGTATAATGTGGATCCTAATGGTTTTTTGTTTTTTAGATTAGTTGATTTTGTTTCCTGGGTTATTCATAAACCAACGTTTGAAATATTTAAAGCTGCCTCCACTTGAGCCTCAGAGAAAGAACTGGTCTTATCAACACATTCTTAAAAGTAAAGCCGTGTGTAATATAGATCTAAACAGGTTTTTTTTTCAGTTTAGCCATTACTCTTCAACCTGACAGCATCAGAATAAAACTTATCGAATAAAGTAATTGGTTCACGTTCTTTTATTAATCGGGTATGTCAAAAATAGAACTTACTTCCCTCGATCTTTGTTGATGATGTTAGGATTAGATTGTTTAAGAGCAGATTAATATAATCGTAAATCCAGTACTAAGTCATGTGTCTTGCATAATCTTCTCCTGCAACTGTGTTTGCTGCAGTTTATTTTTCATAAACAAACCCCAAATAATCAAATATGTGGAGGGTTCCACAATAATAAAGGGGAAGGGGATTGCTAATTATTTAAAAATCATCTAGAATGTGCAGGTATGGGTTGTATAGTTTTGAATCAAGTGCTTCCAACTTATTTTAAAAAAGACCTTTTTTTATCTAAAAATTCTGCAATTTTTAGCTCATAAGAACATTTTTTAGAAAGGCTTTAAAGCACTTTTATGTTCAAAAATTACATTTGACAGAGGGAAGGAACGGAGGTCAGAAGCCGCGTTGCACATACTGCCCAGAATTATATCGACGAATCAAGCTTTTGCTCTTTCCCCCAAAAAAAGTTTTGAAGTTTTATAAAACAAACCATGGAAATCTTGATGCATTAGGATGTCTTTTGTTTTCAGAAAGCCTTAAGATAGATATTGTCTTCAAGTTCATAATTTTCAATTAGCATAACAGTGAAAAACAATTTTTCCGGAAGCATGTAGGTTTCAATTTTTTTCTGTTAATTAAGAAAGAAAAAAATCAGCTGCAAGCCAGTAGGACAGATTTACGAGTTCATGGCAATCCGAATGAACGAAAATCAAGGGAATAACTTCTCTTTCATACAAATAAGTTTCTAGAAAGCTTTTTTGGTTACAACGAAAATGAAACAAACTTAAAAAAAAGAATAGACGTCAAGACAGAAAGATCGGAGTCTTGTCACATCATGGCCGTACAATGAAGAGTGCCTTTAACTACTGAGGGTATTTTGAGCTTTTGAGTGTGGGCTACAGGGTTCAGCTGTTTTCTCCATGATTAGTCTTTTGCAAACACCCCCGCCCCCCTAAAGGAACTAATACATACGTGTCCGCGTTACAGCGATTTTCTGTGCTCGTAATGTCCAGATTAGGCACTATTTTATTGTAATGTAAAGGAAGCCGGAAAATAGATTCATACTAGCTATTAGGCTACATGTGTCATTATTTTTAGGTTATATGTAACAGTTCTTGCGCTGCCTAGGTAAAGAACGATGTTGAAACAATGTTTTTTTTTTTTTTTTTTTTTTTTTTTTTAAGACCAGGACACTTCGTATCGAAGGAGTTGTCGTAGAAACTTCGAAAAGGGCTCATTCGGTTGGAAATTGGAGTGACTTGTGCCCTTTTTAATAGTCAAAAGTGATTGGAAGGCAATTAAAACCCCGTGCACTCCGACCCTTTTCCCAAACACATCCAATCAAAACTTTGAGATGCCTATTTTGTTCAGTGGAGGTGATTTCCATATAGAAATTATGTTTTTGAGGAGGACACTCCCCCAGAAACCCCTGGGCAAGGGTTTTAAGTTATGTCCTGGGGGCATATAAGGACGATGTTGGTACAATATATTATTTCTTTTCCCTTTAGGCCAGGGCACTTCGTATCGAAGACGTTGTTGTAGAAACTTCGGAAAGGGCTCATTCAATTGGAAATCGGAGTGGCTTGTGCCCTTTTTAATAGTCGAAAGTGGTTGGAAGGCAACTAACATCCCTTCCACGCCCCCTGTTTTCCCGAAACACATCCAATCAAAATTTTGAGATAATTAGCAATCCCCTCCCCCTTTATTATGGTGGCACCCTCCACATATTTGATTATTTGATAGCATCAAAAATAGGATAGCATCTGCAATTAAATTTTGAGCGATTAGTGTTAACGCATAATGAAGTATTTAATATTCTAACTTGCCAGTTTTGTATTTCTAAGCATGTCTAGACACACCCTTTGAAATTTTGGCTCTAAGCCTTGTTGACACAGCTTCTGCTTCATGCATAACTACACGTTTCAACGGCTTTCATCATAATTGATCCGTTAACTGACACATGCTAGTCCGCAATGGCAGATGTTATCGCGCGTTAAAATGTTTGATCTATGCAAAGCAACATCTCCAGTAAAAACAAAATTGATTAGGACAAGAAGAAGAAAATTTATATGGTTTTGTTGATGTTGGCATAAAAGATGATAAGAACAACAAACCCAGAATGCAAGTCGTCTATTAAAAAGGCAGCTCTTCCAGCGGTATTTTACAGTCCATACACCACTAATGGATTTTTTTTTATTTTACGAGGATTAGTGTTGCAGCATGTTAGGCCTTCGCAAGTGTCACTTCGAAAAATTGTGCTGAGGAAAATGGCTCTCGCAGTCTACCACACTTACGCTGACACGGGCTTCACAGAAGTAGTAAGAGAGGTGCTGATTTCACACCTACGCCTGAGGCATGAATATACAGTGTAGTCTAACCAGTATATTGGCTTGTCAGGGTCAAGCACCTATTACTACGAACGATACTTGTCCTACCAGACGGGAGGTTTTTTTTTCTGTTTTTGTTGTCAATTACACAATGAATGTAGGTCATGAGTTAACATATACATTCTTAAAACTACACGTGATTAAACACGTTATAAAACTACGTTTCAACTCCAAGTTTTTTTTTCAATCAGAGTGGTTTTTTTTCTTCGAGCTGACACCTGTTTTTTAGGCAGCCAATCAGAGAATTGCTTAACAATTCGTCACTAAAACCCTGTATATTGTGTTCATGCTATGGAATTGAACTTTCATTATGTATTAGCATATCGAGCATAGTACACTTGATTTTATCAACTCTGAAACAATGGATATTTCCATTGTCAATGTGAGTACACATTAATTCTTTATTTCAAAAAAAAAAAAAATCGTTTTAATAGTAAATTCCAATTTCAGGGGGGACTTAGCCCCCCTTCAACAACCCACAGCTTAAAGTATTAGGGGTATATTCGATAGAAACGGCACATCACGCTTTTTTCTATTATGTAAAACAAAAAAATCCCTTTTCCGTTGCTCTGTTAGACACATAGTTCTGTAGTTTTAGTTCTTTTTCATTCAAAGAATTCTTTCCCAATCCCGCATTTAAAATGTACTATCTTCTTCCGCTCTAAATAAAGCCATCTGTGTTTTACATGTTACCAAAGAGGGGATGATTTCAAAACAACATTCCGCTCCAACCCAGATCTGAGTACTCTAGCTGTTATCGGGCTGATGTGATCTGTTCGCGGTATGCGTCGTATCGGGATTAAGAAAAAAAAAGACGGATATATCCGATTCAAGGTTAATTGACAAAAGAGTTTGTTTTCTGATCAAATTAGACAGATATTTTTCAATTGTATATGATGAAAGTAAAAGGATTTCAGAGTTGATTAAGAGGCTTTTATAAAAATATATGACAGGGAAGAGGGCAATGAATCAATTCTAACACAGTTTTTCTTTACTTGTTATCCGTTAAAAACGAAATTTTTATGTTAAATAAGTAATTCTTGTATCATTTAAAAGAGCTTTACGGGGTTTGAGAGAGACTCTGTTCCCTAATTCCGTGTGGTTAGAGGGGGTTCTTTGTGCGGACTAAAATTTTCTTCTGTAAAAAAGGGAATTGTTTTTTTTTCATGCTAAACTTTGCCTCCTTTTTAAGGAAAACGATTCTTGCAAACACACCCCTCCAGAAAAGAAACCAAAACGGAACGAATCCACATCTATGCAAGAAACGGACGGTACTCAACAGCAGTCTGAATTTGGAAATGTGAGTATTTTCACCTCTAGCTTCTACCTATTTCTATCCAACTTTTCTGTTTTTTTGTTTTCTAAAAACTTGGCAAGCTATTACATCTTAGTGTTAACAGGGCGATGACTTAGTCTAATTGCGTAGGTACTAAAGGAACATTGAATATTTTTTCTGATTTTGTGTTTTCGCAAGAA
>NW_028297633.1:0-12683 GCF_049724085.1 Artemia sp. Qi Xiang Cuo
TCATGTTAGGAAAAAGCTTGTTTCCGAATGATAAAAACTGTTTTTCAAAACAATTAAAACTTGTAAACATACCTATGGAGGAGAGATTTTATTTACATAATAGAAAAAAAGCGTGCTTTGCCGTTTCTATCGAATATAGTCGTCATATTCTTAAGATTTTGTATTGTTGGAGGGGAGGGGGGCTAAGTCCCTCTGAAATTTGAATTTACTAGTAAAACGTTTTTCTTTATTTATTTAATTTTTTTTTGGGAAATAAAAGAATGAAAAGTGTACTCACATTGAAAATTGACAAATCCATTGTTTTCAAAAGTTAAAAATATATGGTGTAGTATAAACAATGTCTTAAAACATAATGAAAATTGGGATGCAGTGTACGGTCATTATATCGGTGGTTTTTTAATTGAGTACATTTTATCTGGTCAAGTTTTTTTTAAAAAAACGACGAATCAACTTGTTATATTGGACTAGCCACCAAGCTTTCTATAATAGCCTGACGCAAAAAAATTGAGTCACACAATAGAATAAATGTCTACCAGGCCAAGAAGGTTTCAGTGTAATAGGTCAATGGCCCGTGGTAAGGCATATTACGCAATCAGAGTCAGTGCTAATTGGGTGGTTACTACTTATAATGAAACTATTTTTAAACTACATCAAAAACTCTTATTTCACAAGTCGTGTTTTGATCTTTAAGCTCATGATGGAATATTGTAAAAATGTCGGATATTTTCATTTAAAATGGTGTGAATTCAATTGAAAAGAGGGTAAATTGATAGGGTGATCTAGGTGGGACAGAATCGGCAATTTCTATACTACTTTTGTCCTTACCAAAAAATAAGTAAATTTTGTAAAGAAAAAGACCCTTCCCATTCCCTTAAAAGATAAAACACTTGGACTAAATTGAATTTTTAATTAAAAGAAATAAAAGTTACAAGAATATTGTCAATAAAAAAACCTTTTCCATTGCTCTGAAAAAGGAAAAAAGACTAATGTTTCACCTTACGTGAGTTTTCATTAAACCTACAACATTCCTTAAATGGTGTTAGGAAACAAAAAATTTTTTATTACCTTGACATCAAATGACTAGTGTTTGGTAATATTAGACAAATTTTAGTAGTATCAAAAAATGTTTTTTAATGTCAACTAAGATTCTACTAGTACCAAATATAATTTTGTTAATAGCTTGCAATATTTTTATAATATCATGTAAAATTTTGATAATACCTGACAAGATTTGGTAACACAAGAAAATATTTTGTTAATAGCAAGCAACATTTTGGTAGCAATAAATAGGATTTTGTTAACAATGTTTTCTTCTTATTTTAATTATTATTATAGAAAATACTAGTTGAATGTTGTTACAAAAACAGTAAATCATTGTTGTAAAAATTTAAATTATTAATATTTCATCTTACCTGAATTTTCATTTTAAAAATTACGTGGATTTTTGTTGACAAAGAAAATAACCTTTTCGTTACTTTAACAAAGTACAAAGCTAATATTTCCTCTCATTTGAATTTTCATTGTAAAAAAAACACTACTTTAGTGCTATAAAAAAATATTTTCCATTACGTTAAAAAAGAAAACTGACTAACATTTTGTAATATCAGACAAGTTTTGGTTGTATCAGAAAATGTGTTGTTAATTTCAACTAGGGTTTTGCAAGTAACATACAAGATTTTGTTAATAGTTCGCAAAATTTTTAGAAGATGATGTAAAATTTGGATAATACAAGAAGAGCTTTGGTAGTACATGAAAATATTTGTTAATGTCAATTAAGTTTTTTTAGCACCTCAAATAATATTGTCAACTTGTATTTCGTTTTACGTAAATGACTATTAAAAAAAATTAGCGAATGTTGTAAAAAAAATTATATTCCATAACAAACAAGCTGATTTATTTGTTGTCTAATGTCAATTTTAATTGTAAATATAAACCTTTTAATGATTGTTATTAAGAAAAAAAACTTTTCCTCTGTTCTGAGAAGAAAAAAAAAGTAATATTTCATCAAACTTGAATTTTCATTACAAAAACATTACCTGAATACTGTTAAAGTGGAAACAAGCAGTTCAATTACCTTAAAAAAACTAATGTTTTGTCTTACATGAATTGTCATTAAAAAACACTACTTGAATGTTTTTAAGAAAAAAAACCTTTTCTATTGCCTTGAATGAGAAAATGACGGGTTTGGGTGGTTTAAGAAAATTCTTTGTTAATCTCAACTAAGATTTTGATAGTATCAAACAATATTTTGTTAACACCTTGCATGATTTTGACAATATCTTGTAAGATTTTGATAATACCAGACAAGTTTCAGGTATACCAGAATTTGTTCATAGTGTAAAGTAATATTTTGAAAGTAAAACACAAGATTTTGTTGGTCAATATTTCATCCTAAGAGAATTTACATTACAGAAAAACTGATACTTTAGTATTATTTAAGAAAAAAACTTTTTCATTGCACAGAAAAAGAATAAAGAATTAATAATGTTTTTATTACCTGAAATTTTATTACAAAACAAAATTGATGAATAAAATTTCCGTTCTACAAAAAAATAATTACAGAAGTTAAAGTATATCCCTCAAGGTTGAAATATGGCTAAAAAGTAGTTAGCTGTTTAAAATAATGTTTTATTAATTAAAATCACGAATATGAGTTCTAGAGTTTGTGACGAATCACAAAGGCCAATGCAAAAACATATAACTTAGACTCAAACTGCTTGTGAATGCGACTGTGACCATTTACATCTCCTATTGCGACTACATATTAATTTGACTCTAATAACTGCTTCTTTCTTCACCTACTTAAGAAATTAACTGGAACAACATTTGATTCCAAAAACTTAAAACGGTGATTTTGACTACCTGTTACGGCTACCACTTTTGACTGATACTTTGACTAATTGGAACTTTAATTAGAATTATAACTAGCTATGAATACTTACAACCTCAACTGTAACTACTTGTGACAGGTAAAAATGAAACGAATACTCCTACATCTACTTACTATCAATTTTAAAAACGTTATCAACGAAATGAGTTAAACCTAAAATGAGTCCCATTAAACCTAAAATGAGCAAAAATAAAATTAAATAATCTTCCAAGCGTGAAATTGTCACAAATCACCATCAATAAATAAATAATACCAAAAATGAAAAATAATCAGAGGCAACGCCTTAGCTATGCCTATAGTAAAGGCTAACAGGCTCCAATGCTCTATTATCATTATTTTTTCCCAGAGGCAATTCATATAGAAGGATTGGTCACATATCTTTGAAGGGGGCTAATTTAATTTGAACTTTGACGTTTTTGTGTCCAATTTAAGAAACAAACGTGGTCGGAAAGCATATTCTCCCCAACCTCAAGTCCTTTTCCCCCAAATGCATCTGATAAATATTTTGAGATAACCATTATGTTAAAAATATTTCAAAGATCAGATACCAAAAACTCCAAAGTTGACATAACCCCCCAGAGCCAGGGGACAGGCCTTTTAAATTATGATCTGGGAGCATATATAGTTCTTATGAAAAAGATGCTTGCATAAACTTCATAGGTTTGCTATTTGATTTAAAATTTAAAGTTCTAGTTCACTTTTTAAGAGTCAAAAGAGATCAAAGGGCAACTAGTCCCCCACCATGCCCTTTTTTCCTCAAACACATCTGATAAATAATTTTGAGATAGCTATTCGGTTCAAAATAGTCCAAAGATAATATAACAAAACTTAGGGGAAGGGGGGTAACATAAACCTCCAGATACCGTTGAAAGTTTTGTAACTTGTGCCCGGGGTGGACTATATAAGATTTTTATGGATGATGTGGCTGTATAAGGCTCCGACGGGACTCAAATGATTAAAAATTGAGAGTTTTAGTTCCCTTTTAAATGTTGAACTTGATTAGGTGGCAATTAGCCACCCCAAGCCTTTTTTCCACAAATTTATCTGAATTTTTTTTAAATAATCATTTTGTTCAAAAAACATCATATAATATATATCCCGGGTTTGTAAAAGTTTTCAGAATCCAGGAAGAAGGTTTTTATGGAAGGAATGGTCGTATAAACTTCAGAGGTTGTCCATTCTATTGAAGATTTAAAGACATATTTCACTAAAGACAGTGAGATAAAAAGCCCCTCCCCCCTCTGCCCTTTTTTCCCAAAATCCACTCGATCAAATTTTTGAGACAGCCATTTTCTTAAAATAAGTAAAAAATCAGATAAAAAACAAATTCGGGGCTCGACACAACCCTCAAGAGCCCTGGGGCAAGTGTTGTAAGTTATGCCCTGGGATGTATATGGTTAGTATGCAAGGGTTTTTAAAATACGTCAGTGATTACTAAAGCCCCACCCCTACCTCCACTTAAGATAACTTATTAATGATTTTATTCCGAATACTAATGAAATTGACCCTCTCTCTCCATAGCCCAAACCTCCTTCCAACCTTCTGAAAAACTTATCAATAATAAATTATGGGAGCTAACCCCTGGTACTCTCTACATAGCTTGACCCCTCCCCCGAAAACAAAATTTTGTTCCAAAATATGGAAGCAGACCCCTAGCTCCTCTTTCCAACCTCCTCCCGGCAAAACAAAACTATTATAAATTCATTATTCCAAAACTCACAGGACCTGAACCCTGGTCCCTCTTCCAAGGCCCAATCCCCACTGGAAAAAAACTACTTATCAACGATATTGTATTCCAAAAATCATTGGAGCTAGCCTCTGGTCCTCCTTTTATGGCCTGACAGCCTACCTTAAGAAAAAAACAGCTTATTGACAACATTTTATTCCCAAGCCTACGGGAACTCACCCCTGACCTTCCATGGCCTGATCCCTCCTACTTACAGAAAAAAATTTATTGACGATATATTCTAACAACAATTTTGGGACCTGACCTCAAGCCCTCCACGGCCTGACCGTTCCCCTCCCCAGAGAAAAAAACTTGTTAAAGAAATTTTATTCCAAAAATAAGGGAGGTGATCGCTGGCTTTCCCTCAATGGCACGACCTCCCCCTCCGCAAAAAACTTAATGGCGTTTTCTTTAGTCCAAAAATCAAGGGAGCATTTTTGAAAATGAACATACAAATAACTGTAAAATAAAATTTTGAACTGATCATTTTTCAACAATTAATAACGTTATTTATCAAATATTCATTATGATTTTAATTGCACTTTCCAACACTCTGCAAGACACATATATTTTTCAGTACATCTTTCAGACACGTAGAATTTTCATTTCTGGTCGTTTTGAGATTTATTCATTTCAGGTGTATGTTTCTTCTAGTTTTAAGTTTAATATGGCCTTTACTTGTCTTTGAAAAGTGTCTCTTTTGGAAAGTTTTTGGTCGTTGTCTCTCTCAACATATCCTGAGAGTTTCAACTTAATACTCTCAGCTGTTTCTTAAGTGTTGCAGATGAAGTCTTTTGACAATAAGTATGCACATGTTGTATTTTGAATATTATCCACATCCCTCTCAATTCCTCAAAGTTTCACTCTAATACCCAGGACGTTTTTGGAGACTCAGGATCAAAAGTGCTACCTTTTAACAATAATTTCTCAAGTATGGCTGAAAGTTTTTCTCCTTTGACAGCCAACATGAACCTGCCACCCTGTCAACATATCCTTAAAATTTTACCTCAATAGCCGAAGCGTTTATGCAGACCCAGGATTGTAAATTCAACCTTTTTCCTATATAAAACATGTCTATTAATAATGGGCAACTTGCAAAACTTGCAGCCCTTGCTCCATGGATTTTCAGAAATTATGTCATCCCCAAAGCTATTGCTATTTGATCTTTGAAAATTTTTAACAAAGTTGTTGTCAGTTTATCATAGGAAGCTTTAGTTTGACATATTTGATTAAATGCTAATACTTACCTACACAAAAGTAAATTGAGGTTAGGCCCTGGTCAGGACAAATATTTTTGTCAAACCCCCATCACAGGTTTTCTGAAAGATTTTGATATTACGACCTGTATAAAAAGAAGAGGAAAATTTTCTACTGGCCATAATGCAATATGTTAAAATTACTGCTGCTACCAATACTACCGCCATTACTTTTAATACAATCATAGATAAGGGCACTTTGAATAGAATAGTTGTCTATAGGTGGCGTGTCATTTTGACACGCCACCGCTGTTCTACTAATGACGTGTTTTTGTGCTTTTAATTTTCAGTTTTGACTTACTCGCATGCTTGATGTGGCCAGTCTTCTAACAGCGTGTTAGAAGACTAATAATGCATAATGCAATATGTTAAAAGTACTGCTGCTACCAATACTACCGCCATTACTTTTAATACAATCATAGATAAGGGCACTTTGAATAGAATAGTTGTCGTAAAAACTTAAAAAAGGAGCTCATTCGTGGAAAAATTGAGAGGACTAGCACCCTTTTTAACAGTCGAAAGTGATTAGAGAGAAACCAGCCCCCTTCCCTCACGCAATTCAGTTCTGCAGATATACCCAATAAAAACCTAAATTTTGACTTTTTGCTGAGCCTAGTTAAAAGTCGTAGTAGAAATTTTGATAGTTCAAAAATAATCCAAAGATAAGATGAAAAGGCCTTTTGGGTTAACTACCCCCACCCTAGTCTGGGGGTAAGAATTGTAGATCAAGTTCTAGGAGCATTTCAGATCCTTATGTAAGGGGTGTCGGTCTGAACTATAGAGAAGACTCGTTGTTTGAAAATTTATAGTTCTAGTTCCTTTTTAAAAGTAAAACGTGAGGGTTGGAAAATCGTCCCCCCTCCCTTATATCCTTTTTTTTCCAAACACACTCAATCGAAATTGTTAGATTGCCGTTTTGTATCCAATAGTCCAAAGATTATATAACACTATCTTCAGGGGGGACATAGCCCGACAGAGCAGGGACCAAGGGTTGCAGGCTTTGGCCCAGGTAATATAGGGTTTTTGTGGATTGGGTCATTGGATCAACTTTGGGTCAGATGGGGCTCATTTGATTAGAAGTTGGAATTTTTAATGCCCTTTTTAAGAGTCAAGAGTGCAATGAGGGCAATTAGCCAAATCCCAAACCTAAAATTCTGCAAAAGACATCTGATAAAAAATGTAATGTATTTATTTAGTTTAGCATTATTAAAAGGTCAAGTACTTATGTCTTTGGAGTTCTCAACATCCCTACAGTCCTCAGTGCTAGGACTCTAAGTAAGGGAGTTTGTTCAGTGTTCACATATACTATAGCACTAGGACCCCAGCGTCTTCGCTGCCGTGCCCTAGGACTTGGCAGGCGGCAGGCTTCTATATATGGATTCTCATTGTCGCTTGTCTTCTAAACCTAGAAAATTTTAGCTTTTTCTTTATGTTATGATGTCCATATTGACCTTAAATTAGAAGTAGTACCTTTGTAAGATTACGTTTTTTTTATTGAACCTTTAAATTTTTCCTCAATTTGTCTTTTGTCATTATGAAAGACATAACATCGAACCTTTGTTTCGTTTAATTGTTCAGGTGGTGGGACAAAAAATTCTTCTTTTGATTCGTTTTGTCTTTTTTCATTACGAAAGACATATCACCGAACTTTTGTTTCTTTTAGTTGTTCAGGTGGTGGGACAAAGAAGTCTTCTTCTTCAATGATTTAACTATTTGAAGTTTTTGATTTTCAAAGTATAGTAGGTATTTTGACCAAATTTGTTTCTTTTAATTGTTCAGGTGGTGGGAAAAAAATTTCTTCTTTTGCCTCGGCTTGTCGTTTTTCATTATGAAAGACATATTACAAAACCTTTGTTTCTTTTAATTGTTCAAATGGTGAGAAAAAACTTCTTTTTCTTCCAACGATTTATCTAGTCCCAGTTTTTTTTATTCAGAGGTATGGTAGGCATTGATGACCTAATCCATGTCAATTTGACATGGATTAGGTTATCAATGCCTACCATACCTCTGAAAATAAATGACATTGTCAAGATCCAAAACCCCAGTCATCATCGGTATCATTTTCAATTTGTTTGGCTCGTTTTACCTTGGCTTGTCTTTTGTCACTATGAAATATATATCACCGAACCTTTGTTTTTCTTAACAAAGATATGGTAGGCATTGATGAACTTATCCAGGTCAAAATACCAAACTCAATCATCATTGCTGTAATTTTCAATTTTGACACGTTTTGATTATCGCTGTAAAGGTATAATTTTATTGACTCGCTCCCATGTTCAGAGTTGCACGTCTTCTAACCACAGGTGTCTTTGCTTTTAATTTTCATTATTGACTTGCTCACATGCTCAGTGTCACATTACTTCTAACCACTTGTCTTGGTTTTTTTATCTTCATTTTGACACGCCACCGCTGTTCTACTAATGACGTGTTTATGTGCTCTTAATTTTCAGTTTTGACTTACTCGCATGCTTGATGTCGCCAGTCTTCTAACAGCGTGTGTCTTTACTCTTTGTTTTCATTTTTGACACGATGCTGCATTTTTTCTAACGGCTTGTGTCTTTGCTCTTCATTTTAATTTTTGACTCGCTCACATGCTTGGTATTATATGTCTTCTAACTGCATGTGTCTTTGCTCTTCATTTTCATTTTTGACACGCTCTAATTGTGGTTTTCGCATATTTTTTAAACGCCAATGTCCTGGCTCTACATTTTCATTTTTGACACGTTTTTGGATTTCACATACTTCAGACAATTTAGCGATGGTCTTTGCTTTAGCTGCCTCTATTGGTGCTGTCGCAATTGATGGTGCAATGTTTAGTTTTTTGGGCCTTCCAACAGATTTTATATTATATAAATAACTTATACGAATGAAACTCAAAAATCCTATTTATACTATGCATGGCATCATATATTTTTTTATATATAATTTCATATATAATAGTAGAGAGGGGTCATGAGCTCGTGTCCCTCACCCCTGCTGCCACCTACAACTTTTTTAACACCATATATTGACACGAGACCCACGTGGTGTATGGTTTTTGTCAGTGAGAATTTGAAAAACAGGAACTTTGTCACATTTATGTATGTTTTCTTGGATGGTTATGTGTGTGTTGGTCGATTTATTTGATGTTTTTCATGGATGTTTAATGGTTTTTGTCAGTGAGAATTTGAAAAACAGGAACTTTGTCACATTTATGTATGTCAACAGAAATTCATGTCTGTTTTATGGTTTTATCACTGAGAATGAAAAAACATGAATTTTGTCACATTTATGGTTGTTTTCATGGATGGTTATGTGTGTTGTTCGATTTATTTGATGTTTTTCTCGGATGTCAACATCAAATTATGGCTGTTTTATGGTTTTTGTCAGTGAGAATTTGAAAAACATGAATTTTTTCACAATTATGTCTGTTTTCATGGTTTTTGTCAGTGAGAATTTGAAAAACAGGAACTTTATCACATTTAATGATGACAACAGCAATTCATGTCTGTTTTATGGTTTTCTCAATGAGAATAGACATGCTTGACGCGAATGTTACGAGATTGTTTGGCTAGCCTGGTCTGAGAAATTGATTTACATAATCGCTAGGGGGAATTATTGATTCACGAAGAGGAGAATTAAGAAACATTAAGGCTTCTTTAATCTTAGGTCTGAGGGATAAACATTCTTTAGGACAGAGAAAAAAATTAATATTCTATTTTCAAATAGGGCTTCATTGATCTTTAGTGTCAGGAATTATAATTGACATCACTTGTTATCTTGGAATTATGAGGGAGTCTAAAGAGATAGAAATTCTATTTTTAAATACGGGTTCACGGAGCTTTAAGTTGGAGAGATAAATTGATATTCTAACGAAACCCTAATAGTTTAGCTAGGAAAATTTATGAGATGAAGAGATTAACGTAGGAAAGGGTTTCCTAGAAATTTGAAATGCGTTAGCATAGAGATGCCAAACAAAAGGAACACGCTGAATTACGTTTAGGGATTATTTGGGCGAAACTGTTTTATCCATTTTATGGGATTATTTCGGCGAAAAAGTTAGAGACATTCTGAAAGAAGATTTTCGGAAAGGTTTTATAAGAGAATTTGAGGGTGAAACTCTGTGGTCATTATAATACACAAGTTCCATTTGAACAGTGTTGTGAGGTCCTCTACCCCAACCCAAAAGGGTTCCGATCCCCCACCACAACCCCGAAGGAAGCCCTCGGTACTCAAAGATCCCCCAAGCTCCCATAGAGCCCCAGCCCCCCAAACGCCCTCCTCAGACCCTCAAAGGCCCTCCTCTGGTCCTCAAAGGGCCCCCGGACCCCCAACGGGCCCCCGGACCCCAGAGGCCCACCCAGACCCCCAAAGACCATCCCCAGGCCCCCCAAAGACCCATCGAGCTCCCAACGGACCAACGGGGTCCCAAAGGCCATACACCGGTCCCAAACGGTCCCCCAGGCCACCAACGGTCCCCACCGGACCCCAACGGCCCTCCCCCGGCCCCCAACGGGCCAACCGGCTCCCAAAGAACCAATCGGTCCGCAAGTGTCCCCCAGACTCTCAAAGGCCCCCCTGTGCCCCAAAGGCCCTCCACCGGTCCCCAAATGTCCCCCAGGCCCCCAACTGCCCCCCCGGACACTCAAAGGTCCCCCAAGCTCCCAAAGGGCCACCGGCACCCCCAAAGGCCCACCCCAGACCCTCAACGGCCATCCCCGGGCCCCCCAAAGGCCCATTGAGCTCCCAAAGGACCAACGGGGTCCCAAAGGCCACTTTTTTGTTAGAGTTCTAGTTTACTTTAATTTTAGTTAAGAGTTTGATGTTTTACCTTTGAGTTTCAGTTAGAGTTCTTGTTTAGTTTTAGTTAAAGTTTAGAGTTTTTAGCTTAGAGTTTTTGTTGAAGTTCTAGTTTAGTTTAGTTTAGTTTTAGTTAAGAGCTTAGAATTTGAGCTTAGAGCCTTAGCTTTGAGTTTTTGTTAGGTTTCTAGTTTAGTTTAATTTTAGGTAAGAGTTTGATGTCTTACAGTTGAGTCTTAGTTATAGTTCTAGGTTATTTTATTTATATTTAATAGTTTATAGTTTTTAGCTTAGAGTCTTAGCTTAGAGTTTTTGTTGAAGTTAAAGTTTAGTTAAGATTTAGTTAATAGTTTAGAGTTTTAGCTTAGAGTCTTAGCTTAAAGTTTTTGTTAGAGTTCTAGTTTAGTTTAGTTTTAGTTAATAGCTTAGAGTTTTTAGCTTAGAGTCTTAGCCTAGAGTTTTTGTTAGAGTTCTAGTTTAGTTTAATTTTAGTTGAGAGTTTGATTTTTACCTTTGAGTTTCAGTTAGAGTTTTAGCTTTGGTTTTTAGCTAAGAGTTTTGGTGTTTTACCTTAGAGTCTCTAGCTTAGAGTTTTAATTTGAGTTCTAGTTTAGTTTAGTTAAGATTTTAGAATTTTAGCTTAGAGTTTTTTTTGTTAGAGTTCTAGTTTAGTTTAATTTTAGCTAAGAGTTTGATTTTTTTTTACCTATGAGTTTCAGTTAGAGTTCTAGTTTAGTTTTAGTTAGAGTTTGAGAGTTTTTAGCTTAGAGTTTTTATTGAAGTTCTAGTTTAGTATAGTTTTAGTTTAGAGTCTAGAACCGTAGTACAGAGTCTAAGCTTAGAGTTTTTGTCAGGGTTCTAGTTTAGTTTAATTATAGTTCAAAGTTTGATATTTTACATTATAGTTTCATTTAGACTTGTCGTGTAGTTTAGATATAGTTAAGAATTTATAGTTTTTAGCTTAGAGTCTTAGCTCAGAGCTCCTGTCTGTGTGTGTAAGTGCTCAGTGTGCAGGAGCCTTTTTGTGTGTGCACATATCAATCTCTCTGTTTTCCCAAATAATATAAAATTTTCGTGTGTGTACGTGTGTGTAATAAGTTTTTGTGTGTGTGTAAGTTCTTGCGTGTGTTTAAGTTCTGTGTGTGTGTGTAAGTTCTTTGTGTGTGTGCAAGTTCCCTTGTGTGCGTGCGTAGGCGTTTGCACGTGTGCAAGCCCCTTTGTGTGTATGTGCCCTTGTGTGTGTAAGGCTCTGTGTCGTATGTGTAAGCCCTGCAGTGCATGTGTGTTTATGTGTGTGTTTGTGTGCGTGCGCTCAGTGCGTGTGTGTTTCGCCTAGTGTGTGCCGGTTTTGTGCGTGCAAGCTCTTTGTGTGCGTGCGTAAGCCTCAGTGCGTGTAAGTTTGTGTGTGTAAGCCTTTGTGCGCGTGTGTCTTTACGTGTGTGTTTCTGTAGTGTAGTGCAAGCTCGTGTGTGTGCAAGCTCTTGTGTGTGTGTGTGTGCCTGTCTTTTGTGTGTGTGCCTGTTATGTGTGTGCGAGCGTGTGTTTGTGTGTGCATGTGTTGTGTGTGTGTGCTTGTTTTGTGCGTGTGTTGTGTTTGTGTGTGTGTGTAAGTCTCGTGTGTATGTGCTTGTATGTGCTTATGTGCGTGTGTGTGTGTTTGTGTGTGCGTGCTTGCGTTTATGTGTGTGTGTGTTTGTGTGTGTGTCTGTGTGTGTGTCTGTGCTTTCGTGTGTGTGTGTGTGCTTTGTGTGTGTATGCTTGTGTGTGTGTGTGTTTGTGTGTCTGTGTGTGCCTTGTGTGTACGTGCTCTTGTGTGTGTGAGCCTTGTGTGCGTGTGTATGTGTGTGTTTTGTGTGTGTGTGGTTGTGTGTGTGTCTTTGTGTGTGTAAGTCTTTGTGTGTGTGTGTTCGTGTTTTTGTGTGTGCGTGCGTTTTGTGTGTGTGTGTTTTGTGTGTGTGTGTTCTGTGTGTGTGTGTTTTGTATGTGTGTGTGTGTGTGTGTCTGTGCTTGTGTGTGTGTGTTTCATGTGTGT
>NW_028297634.1:0-12673 GCF_049724085.1 Artemia sp. Qi Xiang Cuo
AGGGACATACTTTAGCCTGTTGATCTATCCCTGAAAGTTTCATTTTCCTAATGAAACTCCTTTCCAAGATAGCCAAAAGTAGCTAAAGTAGAATTTTACCATTTATTTCTATATATAATTTTTGGCTAAGGTTCTTTTCTCTATAGGCCTATATAAACTGTACTATTTTCAATTAACCATCTGGTTGTATCTCCCTAGTGTTGATAACTTCTTTGTGTTGTTACAATTCAGGGTATATATTTGCACATTAGGGGGGTGGGAAAATTTGAATTTCTGATAGAAGTGATTAGGAATTTATCCTATTTGCCTATTATATTTGTAAAGAGCATAAAAAAGGCAGTGAGTGGTATGTTCACTTTATTCCTAAGTCAATAATATGAACAGCCAAAAATTTACCGAAATAAGTTTATTTAATTTTTAATCTGTAGGCTTAACTGGGCCTACTTGAGATGAAAGTTTGGCTATAAATCTCAGTAGGCTATAAGATTTCTTAGGGGTAGGCAGGTGTATTCAACACACCTTTTAAAACAAAAGTCACAATAGAGCTCACGAAAATCTTCCTTGAGAATATGGACAAATGGCTGGCTTTTGATAATACACCTTCCCTTAAGAAATTCTATCTTTTTTCTCATATTAAATTTGCCAGAATTGGTTGACAGGAATTTCAAATTTATTTGAAAATTTCTACTAACATAAAGTTAGGAAAAGAAGAAAGAAAAAGATGGCACTGGCTTATATTCTAGCTAGGCGCCAAGCTCGGAGGAATTCGTGTCCTCACGATTAAAGAATGTCTCTATCTCTATAATGGCAAATATTCATAGTGGTCGATGAAAAACGTCTTCATAATGACAAATATTTGGTTCCAGTTTTAATAGTCTCCTGAGACCCGGTGTCCATGTCTGTGGACATCCCCGTAAAATATTTTTTGTGCAAAGGCCTCATCATCTAGCAAAGGTTTCGTTGTTTCAACGTACTTTTTGAACCTGAAATGTCATCTGTGGTTTTTTTCAGAAAGTTTCTGTGACTTTTTGTGGTGTTTTTACAAACTAGAAAAGGCTAAAATAAGCAAAGGTAAGACAAAAGAAAACAAAAGAAAGTGTTGAAAACGAGTTGTGAAGAAATCAGATGTACTCTCTTGATAGTAGACAGTGCCTAGATAGTTTTAAAAGCAGATAGTTTGGTAAGTGTCATCTTTTGGAACTTGGATCCATGTCAACGCCTGTGGACAGGCAGTTCCAATCGAGTAAAAAGCTAGGGTTGATTTTTCGTAGTTCAAATCTCGATTTTAATGGGGATAGCAGATGCCAGTGATTGTTTTATTTACTAAATTGGCAACAACCTATTAGTTTTAAGATTACTGAACCTGTTCCTTCATTGTGTTTTCCCTTGACGAAGCCTTCAGAATGCTCGATGAGAGCGAACTGGACCTCTCTGATTTAGATGATGATGAGGAATGGATAAAAAACCACTGTTTGTCGTGTTCAGACTCTGCTGGTAAACCAGCTATTGCTGCCATTCCGTCATCAAGCAGCTATGCTGTTCTTCCAAATGTTAAAAGTGAAGAACCTCATGATGACGTCCCTTAGCAACCCGTGCGAAGCGCTTGAAGGCTGACACAGTAGCAGCAACCTTGTCCTGGAGGAAGTCTCGACGGTTCGATCATTATCGTGGCCCGGACGTGGGCCCCGGTCATTTCCAGGACCACGACAACTGGAGTACAGAACAATTCTTTTTGCAATATTACCCGGAGAGCTTCTTTGAACGTACAGCTTTTTGCATGAACTACAGCTATCAGTTGGCCCACCACAAAAGCTTAAATGTAACTCCAGACGAGCTGAAAATTTTTTGTCATCCTGATAGGGAACCTCAAGTTTCTTCGAATCCGCATGTACTGGTCTGGGAAGTTTAGGGTGGAAACCATATCGCAAAAGATGAGGCGAGAAAGATTCTTCACAATCCAGTCAAACCTGAAGTTCGTTGTTGATTCAGAAATCTCAGACGAAGAAAAAAACAAAAATAGAATTCGAAAGGTGCAGCCGATTCTTGACAACTTCTGGAATATCTGTGTCCAGTTGCCACGTGACAGGAACTGATTAATTGACGAACAGATGATACCCTTCGAAAGTATGTCGACCCTCAAGCAATTAGTCCCTAACAAGCCCAATCCCGTTGGATTAAAGAATTTTGTCCTTGCCAGCTCCTAAGAGCTGATGAATGTTTTTGATAAATGTTATATTTATCAGTGCTGATAAATATAAATGTTTTTACTTTTATAACTTTAATAAATCAAATAATATCAACATTTTTATTACAAAATATCAGTATAGGTATATTAAACAGACAATGCACATTCGTTTGTATTTTTTTTCAGTAAAGTGCAAATTATGTTCTGGCCTTGGGAAAGCATAGGGGTTTTGAACCCTACTCATGTTAATTTCTGCTCGTTTTGAGTTTCACTCGGTTATTTATTGTAATTTCTAATTTCTTCCAACTTTCGCTTCCACAATTCAGACGAAAATTGGACTGAAACGAGCCGGAGTTACAGCAGACACACTGACACTTGACCTGCCCCTCAGAAAGAGGCTAAAAGGAGTAGTAACGTCTGCCAGCACGGCTGAGTTACTACATGATCAGAGTGTGCTGCTCATCTAAAAAGCCATATGACAGACACAGATTATGAGTGTAAAGCGGTCTCTAAATGTTTTGCTATTTTTTATAGTTTTTAACAGTTATATGAATACTAATGAACTGCGACTTTGCATGTTTTCTTTATCATTTGTGAATAACTCTGGGGATAGTGGTAAAAAAATATTATCTGCTTAGCTTAGACTCAATGGTCACAGGCCTGGTGTCCGTAATTCTTCCAAATTTACTGTCCCCGTCCTGAACTTAGCGGGCTGACGTGCTGAGCCTCTAAGTGCGAGAAAAATTAGGTGTAGATGAAGAAAAATGTCTTAATTAAACAGCTTTAGAGTCTGAATAAATATGACTGCACTTAGTTTCAAAATTAAATACATTTCAAGCTTCTAGCTGCTTCCTTTTGTTATGTTTAACAAAGATAATCGACGAATTTTCTTTCCGGATTGCAGCTGGCTCCAGTAAACCTATACTCTGAACTTTTAGAATGTTGTACTTAATTCGCAAATCACTCGAACACCTCCAAAAACTTAACACAAAATAAAAAAAAATATTACTGAAAATTCAACCGAATCGTGAGATCCGTCTCTGATATTCTCCCAAATCCTGAGAGCCATCTCCCGATTTTCTCCCGAAAATTGTCAAGATTTTACAGATTGTTTGAAAAGATAATTGGAAACACAGTAGGGGCGTTTTTTCACGAAACCAATTCCACATATCTTTTATATTTTTTAATAAAAAGGTTAAAATTTAAATCTTTGAAAAAAAATTTTAAATATTTGGTCGTGTATTTGCAAGAGTCTTTCATCATTCTGCTCTGATCAGTGGCCTGAGAACAATCGACCTGTTTTTTCACACATCAATGTGCTAAGATCGTAATCTTTTGTCAGAAAACGCTTAAAAGTGAAATCTTTGAACAAAGATTTTATATCTTTGGTCGTTTTTGTTCCAACGTCTTTCATCATTCTGCTCTGATCAGCGGTCTGAGAACAATGATGAGTAGATCATCAAAGTTCTCTCATCATTGTTCTATATGGCAGAAAGATGGCGTCTTTCACGTATTTTGCGAACATCAGCGAGCTGTAAGATCTTAGAACAAAGATGAGTTGAAAAACGATAATCTATGCAGAAAGATGTAAGATCTTAGATCTTAGTGCTAAAAAACGGGCCTACTTATGAGTAGATCATCAAAGTTCTCTCATCATTGTTCTATATGGCAAAACAGTGGCGGTCTTCACTCTTTTTCCAAACATCGGTGAGCTGTAAGATCTTGGAACAAAGATGAGTTAAAAAACCATAATCTTTGCAGAAAGATGTAAGGATCTTAAGGGCTGGGCACACGTAGCTGATTTCGGGAACCAATTTCAGCATCAGTGGACAAACGATAGCGGTAAGAAAAATTGGTTGAAAGAAAATTTTTTTGGGCGAGATTTTCAAAATAAAAAATCATGGACACAAATAGTCAACTGGAGTTTATTAATAGTTGCATAATTGATCTCAGCTTAATTTTCAGTTTAGTTCTTAGCTCAGTAGCGGAGTCTTTCACCACAGATATCTCTGGCTGACTGTTTATTTGTATCCGTATTTTTTTGGTGATCATCATGATGAAAATCGGCGCCGAAAACTAGAAAATTTTTCAACCTCAAATCGACGCTTTTAAAATCGGCGCTGATTTGGAAATCAGTTCCCGAAATCAGCTACGTGTGCCCAGTCCTTTAGTGCTAAAAAACGGTCCTAGTGAAAAACTGACTTAATTTTGGTCATATTCATCACTCTCCCATATTCATATCCTGCTATTCCTGCAGGACATTTTAAGTAGTGTTAAGGAGTTGGTGCAAGGTATTTTCAGGTCCCTCAACAGGGACCTTAAAATTTGCTGTCTGGTAAACTTTGTTGAATATTATATATAGTCTAATTAGGTAATTCTCTCTGATTGAGCAAAGTATTTGTAAATTCAGGGTATATATTGGCACAGTAGGGGGTGAAGGTAGGCCTATATTTTATTTATGATGTAAATAAGAGGTAATTTTAAACTTTACCCCCCCCCTAATGTGCAAACAAAAATCCCAATTGGTATGTATAGGGGGGGGGGTAAAATTAATTTATTTACAAAAATGATCATTATACTTGTAAAAAGCTTAGGTAAAATTCTACTTTAGCTACTTTTGGCTATCTTGGGAAGGGGTTAGGTTAAGAAAATGAGACTTTCAGGGATGGGTCTACAGGCTAAAGTATGTCCCGGGAAGGTATTTTGAAGTACCTACCTCCACTCCTTCTCCCTCTAAAGGGTCATGAAATTTGCCTACATGACAGGTCTATACCCATTGAAATTTTGACAAAACAACATTTTAGGCCTACCTTAATTTTCAGTTATCAGTTTCTTTTTCTCTGGCTTTAGCTCTGAAAATGCAATTTCAAATATTTGATCAGAATTTTAAGAGATATAAATAGTTTATTTCCAAAATTTAGGAAATTTATTTGCATATCTTTAAAGCCTTATAAATTGGGATTGAGCAAAGTTGTGAAGCTGAAAACAATTTTGTTGTACTTCATTTAAGCAGAAGATCTATTTTGCTAGGTTTCACTTCTATAACTCACATATTTTTAAAGGTCATCAAAGGTCAGGACCGTCTAGAGGGAGAAGGAGTGGAGGTGGGTACTTCAAAATATCTTCCCAGGACATACTTTAGCCTGTAGACCTATCCCTGAAAGTTTCATTTTCTTAACCTAACCCCTTTCCAAGATAGTCAAAAGTAGCTAAAGTAGAATTTTACCAAAGCTTAAAATAAGGCATTGAGTGGTATATTCACTTTGGTCAATATCTACCAAATCATATTATTGAGTTAGGACTAAAGTGAATACACCATTCAATGCCTTTTTTATGCTGATTATGAATATAATAAGCATTTCAATCGGAAATGAATTTCAGCCCCCCCTATATAGGCTATACCTAACCTAACCCTGAATTGGCATATATAGGAGGGGGGGCTGAAATTCATTTCTGATAGAAATGCTTATTATATTCATAATCAGCATATAAAAAGGCATCAAATGGTGTATTCACTTTAGTCCTAACTCAATAGGCCTAATAAGATTTGGTAGATATTGACCTTCACTTTAGTTGTAAGTCAATGACCCTGATTTGGATATATTTACGGGTTAGGGTACAGTTCATTTGGTTATATTTAGATTCAGAATGCAATTTTGGTTATATATTTGCACATTAGGGGGGGGTATAGGCCTACTTCATATGTATGTTTACAGCAATATTTTGTATTTTTGCCACTGCTTTCTTTCCGTTGGGTGGGGGGGGGGGGTCCATGGTAGAAATTCACTAGGGAAAATTTTCTCTAGAATCAACTTTATAATAGGAATGGGGTATTTATGGGAAAACTTTTCCCCAGAGAAGGGGATTTTCTGCATGATTTAAAAACAAACAGATATTCTTTCATATGAAAGTGCGCTACAAAAAAAAATTCATTTGACTGCAAGAATTTTTCTTGGTGGAGTGGGGGACTATTTTACATGAGAAGAACTTTCCATGGAGGGGGAGAAACTCAGTTTAAAAAAGAAACTCAGTTTCTTTTTTAAATCCAATCTATTACTTGGATTTAAAAAAGATGGAAAGATTGAAAAAATATTTTTTTATTTGATTTCTGATTGTTATGAAATAATGGCAGGAAATCCAGCTCCCCCTCAGTAGAATTATTTTGTGTATACCTGCACCATCTGTGATTTGCTAACTTTAGATATGATATTTGGCTTCTGTCGGCAAACACATTTTGCAGAGACATATCAAGTTACAGGAGATATCAACTTTGGGTTCTTTCTGGGCATTCAGAAATATTTCAAATATGTCATTCATTTTTGGGTTCTGATAAATTAAAAATGCTTGTATTACATGCATGTGGGCATTGGCCTTGCTTGGGCTTATGATGCCCTATACATTGTTTTTATCAAGTGAAAAATAATTCATACTTATATTTTCGGCCAAATAAGTATTCAAATAATCAATTTATTGTCAGTCTAATTTTATTTTTAACCTGGGCGCCAGATTCAAAGGTAAATAAACACCAGATTGCATTGGGATTCTGTGAGTGTGTGAGTTCCTTGTGCTTTTTCTTCTTTGCCTCCAGTAAAAATTGCTATTTAAAGAAGAAAGAAAATTTGCTGTACCAAAGGTAAAATAACTTAATATTTGGTTTTATGAATTGATACTTGGGTGTGCTTGTATTTATCTTCCAAGTTGGGAGCTGTGGGCGCTATGGGTTCTTTGG
The DNA here is from genome assembly GCF_049724085.1 of Artemia sp. Qi Xiang Cuo. Lineage (NCBI taxonomy): Eukaryota > Metazoa > Arthropoda > Branchiopoda > Anostraca > Artemiidae > Artemia > Artemia sp. Qi Xiang Cuo. The sequence goes on from NW_028297634.1 coordinate 6,915, forward strand.
CACTAAAGTAAATTTTTTGGGTTCTTGGGCACTAGTGGGAGCTGGGCTTTGAAGTATCGTTGGTCCTCAACTCCTACTGTCTCTAGAGAGCAGTGACCTTAGATGACATTTAAAAACCTTTGTGCTATGATAATGAAACCTTACAAAATATGTCTCTTGTTTACATGAACAACAAGAAAACTGTTTTTTCTGGTAAGAATTTACAATCATGACTCTTGATAAGGAGACATGTTAAAAAATATTCTTACTTTCAAATATGTATAATGACCCTAGTTAACATATTATCCAAGGGGGGAACCTTTATCCTCAAATCTTTACTCTTTTTTTCTTCTTTTTCCAACTTAAAAGAAAATTCAATTTTTATATGCTTTCAAAGCAATGTGCAAATCTTTTGAATTTGCTGCTATAAACTGTTTGTTATAGATGGCATTCATCCCAGTCACTGTTAATTCTGTTTTTTTTTTAATGATAGATAAAGCAGTGGCAAAAATACAAAATATTGCTATTAAAATACACATGAAGTATATCCCCCCTAATGTGCAAATATATAACCAAAATTGCATTCTGAATCTAAATATAACCAAATGAACTGTACCCTAACCCGTAAATATATCCAAATCAGGGTTATTGACTTACAACTAAAGTGAAGGTCAATATCTACCAAATCTTATTAGGCCTATTGAGTTAGGACTAAAGTGAATACACCATTTGATGCCTTTTTATATGCTGATTATGAATATAATAAGCATTTCTATCGGAAATGAATTTCAGCCCCCCCCTATATATGCCAATTCAGGGTTAGGTTAGGTATAGCCGGTAAAATTCTACTTTAGCTACTTTTGGCTATCTTGGAATGGGGTTAGGTTAGAAAAATGAAACTTTCAGGGATTGGTCTACAGGCTAAAGTATGTCCCGGGAAGGTATTTTGAAGTACCTACCTCCACTCCTTCTCCCTCTAGAGGGTCCTGAAATTTTGCTACATGACAGGTCTATACCCATTGAAATTTTGACAAAACAACATTTTACATTAATTTTCAGTTATCAGTTTCTTTTTCTCTGGCTTCAGCTCTGAAAATGCAATTTCAGTTATTTGAGCAGAATTTTAAGCCATATAAATAGTTTATTTCAAAAATTTAGGAAATGTATTTGCATATCTTTAAAACCATATAAATTGGGATTGAGCAAAGTTGTGAAGCTGAAAAAATTTTTGTTGTACTTCATTTAAGCAGAAGATCTATTTTGCAAGGTTTCACTTCTATAGCTCACATATTTTTAAAGGTCATCAAAGGTCAGGACCCTCTAGAGGGAGAAGGAGTGGAGGTGGGTACTTCAAAATATCTTCCTGGGACATACTTTAGCCTGTAGAACCATCCCTGAAAGTTTCATTTTCTTAACCTAACCCCTTTCCAAGATAGTCAAAAGTAGCTAAAGCAGAATTTTACCGGTAAAATTCTACTTTAGTTACTTTTACCTATCTTGGAAAGGGGTGAGGTTAGGAAAAGGAAACTTTCAGGGATGGGTCTACAGGCTAAGATATGTCCTGGGAAGGTATTTTGAAGTACTTATCTCCTCTCATTCTCCTTCTAGAGGATCCTTAAATTTGCCTACATGACAGGTCTATACTTATTGAAGTTTTGACAAAAGAACATTCTACCTTAATTTTCAGTTTTAAGATTCTTTTTCTCTGGCTTTAGTTCTGAAAATGCAATTCCTGTTATTTGAGTAGTATTTTAAGACATATCAATGTTAATTTTCAAAATTTAGGAAATGTATTTGCACATCTTTAAAACTCTATATATCAGGATTGAGCAAAGTTGTGAAGCTGAAAACAATTTTGTTGGACTTCATTTTAAGCAGAAGATCTATATTACAAGGTTTCACTTTTATAACACACAGATTTTTAAAGGTCATCAAAGGTCAGGACCCTCTAGAGGGAGAAGGAGTGGAGGTAGGTACTTCAAAATACCTTCCAGGGACATACTTTAGCCTGTTGATCTATCCCTGAAAGTTTCATTTTCCTAATGAAACTCCTTTCCAAGATAGCCAAAAGTAGCTAAAGTAGAATTTTACCATTTATTTCTATATATAATTTTTGGCTAAGGTTCTTTTCTCTATAGGCCTATATAAACTGTACTATTTTCAATTAACCATCTGGTTGTATCCCCCTAGTGTTGATAACTTCTTTGTGTTGTTACAATTCAGGGTATATATTTGCACATTAGGGGGGTGGGAAAATTTGAATTTGTGATAGAAGTGATTAGGAATTTATCCTATTTGCCTATTATATTTGTAAAGAGCATAAAAAAGGCAGTGAGTGGTATGTTCACTTTATTCCTAAGTCAATAATATGAACAGCCAAAAATTTACCGAAATTAGTTTATTTAATTTTTAATCTGTAGGCTTAACTGGGCCTACTTGAGATGAAAGTTTGGCTATAAATCTCAGTAGGCTATAAGATTTCTTAGGGGTAGGCAGGTGTATTCAACACACCTTTTAAAACAAAAGTCACAATAGAGCTCACGAAAATCTTCCTTGAGAATATGGACAAATGGCTGGCTTTTGATAATACACCTTCCCTTAAGAAATTATATCTTTTTTCTCATATTAAATTTGCCAGAATTGGTTGACAGGAATTTCAAATTTATTTGAAAATTTCTACTAACATAAAGTTAGGAAAAGAAGAAAGAAAAAGATGGCACTGGCTTATATTCTAGCTAGGCGCCAAGCTCGGAGGAATTCGTGTCCTCACGATTAAAGAATGTCTCTATCTCTATAATGGCAAATATTCATAGTGGTCGATGAAAAACGTCTTCATAATGACAAATATTTGGTTCCAGTTTTAATAGTCTCCTGAGACCCGGTGTCCATGTCTTTGGACATCCCCGTAAAATATTTTTTGTGCAAAGGCCTCATCATCTAGCAAAGGTTTCGTTGTTTCAACGTACTTTTTGAACCTGAAATGTCATCTGTGGTTTTTTTCAGAAAGTTTCTCGACTTTTTGTTTCTGCGACTGGTGTTTTTACAAACTAGAAAAGGCTAAAATAAGCAAAGGTAAGACAAAAGAAAACAAAAGAAAGTGGTGAAAATGAGTTGTGAAAAAATCAGATGTACTCTCTTGATAGTAGACAGTGCCTAGATAGCTTTAAAAGCAGATAGTTTGGTAAGTGTCATCTTTTGGAACTTGGATCCATGTCAACGCCTGTGGACAGGCGGTTCCAATCGAGTAAAAAGCTAGGGTTGATTTTTCGTAGTTCAAATCTCGATTTTCATGGGGATAGCAGATGCCAGTGATTGTTTTATTTACTAAATTGGCAACAACCTATTAGTTTTAAGCTTACTGAACCTGTTCCTTCATTGTGTTTTCCCTTGATGACGCCCTCAGAATGCTCGATGAGAGCGACCTGGACCTCTCTGATTTAGATGATGATGAGAAAGGGATAAAAAACCACTCTTTGTCGTGTTCAGACTCTGCTGGTAAACCAGCTATTGCTGCCATTCCGTCATCAAGCAGCTATGCTGTTCTTCCAGATGTTAAAAGTGAAGAATCTGATGATGACGTACCCTTAGCAACCCGTGCCAAGCGCTTGAAGGCTGACAAAGTAACAGCAACCTTGTCCTGGAGGAAGTCTCGACGGTTCGATAATCATCATGGCCCGGACGTGGGCCCCGGTCATTTCCAGGAGCACGACAACTGGAGTACAGAACAATTCTTTTTGCAATATTACCCGGAGAGCTTCTTTGAACGTACAGCTTTTTGCATGAACTACAGCTATCAGTTGGCCCACCACAAAAGCTTAAATGTAACTCCAGACGAGCTGAAAATTTTTTGTCATCCTGATAGGGAACCTCAAGTTTCTTCGAATCCGCATGTACTGGTCTGGGAAGTTTAGGGTGGAAACCATATCGCAAAAGATGAGGCGAGAAAGATTCTTCACAATCCAGTCAAACCTGAAGTTCGTTGTTGATTCAGAAATCTCAGACGAAGAAAAAAACAAAAATAGAATTCGAAAGGTGCAGCCGATTCTTGACAACTTCTGGAATATCTGTGTCCAGTTGCCACGTGACAGGAACTGATTAATTGACGAACAGATGATACCCTTCGAAAGTATGTCGACCCTCAAGCAATTAGTCCCTAACAAGCCCAATCCGGTTGGATTAAAGAATTTTGTCCTTGCCAGCTCCTAAGAGCTGATGAATGTTTTTGATAAATGTTATATTTATCAGGGCTGATAAATATAAATGTTTTTACTTTTATAACTTTAATAAATCAAATAATATAAACATTTTTATTGCAAAATATCAGTATAGGTATATTAAACAGACAATGCACATTCGTTTGTATTTTTTTTCAGTAAAGTGCAAATTATGTTCTGGCCTTGGGAAAGCATAGGGGTTTTGAACCCTAATCATGTTAATTTCTGCTCGTTTTGAGTTCTTCTTCTTCTTCTATTTATCAGCAGGCGGGCTTTTCAGTATAACTATTTAGCCCTTTTCCTTTTGCTTCACTCTGTGGGCTACAGAGCTACTGGCTTGATTGCCTTATATTTATTAGATATATTCAGATATCTTTTAGCAGATCTTTCGACTCTAGGAGTTCAAATATAAGATGATAGATGTCGATATCTATGTTCTGTGTGCAGTTATAGTTGGCTAGGCTCTTGGCTGATAGTGGGATTTTGTGGTGTTTGAAGTATTTTAACAGTTTACAAAGCAAGGTATGTTGTGCAGACGTCAGCATATTACATTCAAATAGGCAATGGTCAATTGTTTCATTATTCATATTACAATGCCTGCAAAGAGGGGACAGGGGAATTGAACCACTTGAATTAGAAAGCTTATATGAGAATGCAAGGAAATTTAGTCCATTTGTTCCAGAACAAATTCTATGATAAATTTTATGAAGATACTTATTGGGAAAGGGGGAAAGGATAGGATTAATCTTATTGAAATTAATATCTGATAGCCTCCATCGGTAAATATCTCTAATTGGGATTGGTCTCCCACTTGGCTGGTCAATATTTATAGCATTTTTTGCTATTTCATCAACCTGATGATTACCACTTATGCCAGAGTGGCTAGGAGTGTAATGAAAGTAAGTTTTTATGCCACTTGAAGCAAGATTATCAATAATACTGAGACAATGATAAGTGTCAATGTCCAACTTATATTGAGGAGCTGAGGCCAGCAGCTCAAGGCTTGATAAAGAGTCGGAATAGATGATAATATTATTCAAATTTTCAATCAAAGGTTGGTTTTGCTTAAGGTGTTCTAATGCCATGATTATGGCATTTAACTCAGCAGACATTATAGATAAATTATTAAATAATCTCTCTCCCATTGCAATTTTGATGTTTATCAAGATGTTTTATCAAGAGAAAGCTACGTCTCTCCCTTATTGTTGTTATTCCACTCTCCATAAGCAGAAACTTGGTGCTTGTGGGTTTCCTAAGACCAAATATGAGACGTATTATATCATTTTGTGTTGTTTCAATTTTTTGCATCTGGGTCTTTGCACATGCACCATAGACAATGAGCCCATAGTCAATATGGGGTCTTATATGTGATTTATAAAACTGGAGTAATGTTTTCTCCTTACAACCCCAGGGTGTGGAAAGAAGTCTTTTTAGTATATTTGCTTTTCTATAACATTTTTTTATTGTGTTTGAAATGTGGAGGTGGAAATTAAGTTTTTGGTCAAGCATGAGACCTAGGTAATTAATATTATTATCTTCTGGAATAGTTGTTTTATTTAGAGTTAG
>NW_028297635.1:0-12667 GCF_049724085.1 Artemia sp. Qi Xiang Cuo
TATATATATATATATATATATATATATATATATATATATATATATATATATATATATATATATATATATATATATATATATAGGGTGTTCCAAAATGGTTGACTCCATTTTGTAGCCTAATAACTTTGGCAATCTTTGTTGGAATGACCTCAAATTCTCACAGCTTGTGTAGAAACGTAGAATAGTAGGGACTCAAATATTATATTACAAATACTAAACAAAACTTATTTTTAATGTAAGAAACTAAAAAAAAATAGTTTCAATGAATTTTTTTTTGTCAAAGATTAGGCGCATTCTTAGAGTCATGTTAACGCGTGGGCTTAATGGAGACTTGCCAAAGGTCGAATGATTGGTGAAACTGCAGACGGCAGTCTTGTATAAATCACATATATCTATTTAAACAAAAATTTAAGCCAATAAGTTATTTCATCAAAAAATGTAAAGATTTAGCGACTAATCCAGTGATTTTTTGGCGACTTCGTTTGAGATACCCTAATGATTGAAATAATTTTAATTCCTATCATTTTAGAATATATGGTGTCGGCAAAGATAATCGCGGAGTATATAGATGTACAGCTTATACTTCAGATGGACGAAAGGAAAAAGATTATGTCCTTGATTTCAAAGGTATAGCTATTGTTTAAAGTGTTAATGTTTCAACCAGTATTAAAGTAATTTCCGATTGGTCTGATCCATTTACTTTAGTGAATTGTTCCATATGAATTTAAATAAGGATCTATCAATGAATGTAGAAACTATTGAATTGTAAATTTTTGATAATCCAAATTGTTAAAAAACGAAACAAAATTTGTTTTTTACTTGTTTCTCCTTCTACCCGTCGTTGAAATTGGCAAAACTATATCCCTTAAGCTAAATTTCATCAAAATTTTGCGAAACAAGGTCTGCACAGAAAAAACTGTAATTCCCTCATATAAGTTTGAAAGCCTGGAAACAAGGAGGCATCTAATAAAGGAATGAGGAGCACGGATTAAATTCAAGTTAAAAATGTTTCATAAACTATAAGTGAAGCTGGAAACATAAATAGGAGCAGTAAAATACGGCAGCTGGCAAATTATACGACAAGGATGAAAATTCTTGTCGTATAATTTGGATATCCTAATGGATATCCTTAATTTACATTAATATCTAACCTTTTCGGATCGGACCAATCGGAAATTACTTTCCGGATCCGGATCCGGAAATTACTTTCCGGAATTACTTTTCGGATCGGACCAATCGGAAATCAATCTGCTGGCGTGGGGCCTGGGTCTAGCTGTTACTATGTTAACCAGTCACTGGGCCAGTGACTGCTCAACTTTATGCGTCTTTTCAGTGATTTCCGTGACTGGAGATCTTGAAGCCAGGTGACTGAAAAGCTCACTGATGACATCACACAATGACTCAGCAACGCAGAAACATCCACTGAGCTCACTGGTATCCCACAAGAATATTTAGTGACCTCTTCAGTGACTGGGCCAGTGACGCAAAAATGCGCTCTAACATTTCTGTTCATATTTTTTCTTTGAACTATTGGCAATGGACAAATGAATATTCATACATGACCATCAAACTAAAAAAAAATTGATACCAAAACTTCCATTATCTTCAAGCCTATGCAATCATTAGCAAAATCAGAATCTAATTTCACTTTTTTTTTTCTTACTTAAATTTATGTCACATCATTACATAAATTGAATTTGGACACGCTTCCTCATTTTAGTTATTCCATTCCCACTAATTTTTTATTGTAAATGTGCTTACGCTGAAACTCTAAATGCTCGTTTTTTTATTATAAAGGTGCTTTCATATTGATACTTAAACTGTTCCTATGCCCTAGTCCCTGGAGACATCGCAAAGAATAATTTACTGGTAGTGGCGAGAGTTCTCGTGAAACTTATTCTATTCAGGTTGTGATAAACAGATTAGATGATATAGCTGTCTTATTGTTTTTCCACTAGTTTTTGCCAAATAACTTATTTTAAAAAGTTAGTGTGTGAACCACTATTAGTTGTATTTATCATAAGGTCATCAATGGCGACGATGTATGTTCGTGGCATTCTCTTCAGCATTTTCAGAGAAAAGAAAAGTTTCAAGCACATGAATGCACTGTAATAATCCAGATAGTCCATTTTATGGAAAAACGGGATGAAAAACTCTCAATATAGATGAGTATTGCTGTCCTTTATTTCCGTTTTCTCAAAAGAAAAAAAACAAAGGTTTTTCCTCCTTCCTTTTTCTGTTCCTTTTTCATGCTATGAACAAAGATTGCTCAGAAAAAAAGAGAAGAAAGTATTCTGTGGGACGAGTTCCCATTTTATACAATAAGCACCATTTGTGTTTTAGCGGGTTTTTAGGAGGGGATTGGAAAGTTGACAAGAGTGGAAGTGCTGCGCAAAGCCAGCCCGAAATCAGCACTGACTAAGTAAAATCTAAGTTTCTTTTTTATAGTTGATAGATGGCATTAGATCCGATATTTCAAGTTGGAGAATTTCAAGAAATAGGAAACCACAAGGGGGTGATCCCAAGCAGATTGGCCAATATTTTCAATTTAAAAAAACTTTTTTATATGAGCGCGCGCCACGCAAAGTGTCGCAAGCGGAAAATTTTTGGAAAATGACGCTTTTTATACAAAATTGACATTATTTTGCCATCAAAAGTGGCACCAAAAAAAAACGGCTGAGTGGCAACCCTATCTATAGCGGCAATTTAAAAAGACTTAAGCATTGAATCTCAACGTGGTACTTTTAGGAAACTTTTTCTTTTATGCTAGAAAAAGAAGGATTTTCAGAGGAAAGACTTGATGATAAAGGTTCTCCCGTTGGATAATATAAGAACTAGAACCATTATACATATTTTAAAGTAAGAATTGTTTTCTTAACATGTCTCCTTATCATGCGACACAAGGCTAAACAAATACCCAAGTTGCACAGATACTGTCTAGTAGAAGCAGAACACTTTTTACTGTATACCCCAGTTCTATCTGTAGGGCCTTTGTACTCTACATTACAAGGGGAACTAAACTACACCTTTACTGTCAAAATAGAGGAAAATAAGTGGCAAATAGTCGTTGAGTCTGCTTCCTTGAATCAACTAGGCTAGCCTCAGCTACCTCAGCCATCACTTATCAAACCCTATGAGACAGAATCTGGCAGATTTCTGAGAAATTTATTTCACTCCCAGCAAGGCTAGTTTATTCTGTGAACCTAAGCTAGACTAACAGTACAAGCGTGCTATACAAGAATAGGCTAATGTGGAACAGCCAGAATGTAACCTCCAGTTTAGCCTAGTCTACTAAAATTCACCAGAGATAAAAGGAAAATAAAAGCTAAGAAACTCACCAAGTCTTTGCTGATCTGACATTTCCCACTCATGGCCGAAAATACTGTGATACTTTCATACAATCAAAGTACAAAATCATTCAATTTCAATCATACAATCATACAATCAAAGTACATAATCAACCCCTCATAATAGCGGCTGCGACGTTATCACGCAAAAAGTGCAGGAAATAACGAATAAGCTAATAAAACGCAAAACACAGCATAATTTTCCATTCGCAGTTGCTCAAAATTTACGCTTAAAGCATTTAATTTGTGAAGGCCAATTCCCATTTGATCACCAGAAGATAGATCTATTGCATAGTAAAAAGACACAGAGAAACTACTTAGAATTGTTCTTTTTGTCTACAAACTCCTAAATTGTTAGAATTTTATCTACACCAGGTTTATTAATCATTCAATAAGAATATTCAGAATCACAAAATAAATTAAAAATTGAAGATCGAATCCACTATCTTTAAACACTTATGATGGAGGAGGAGGAGGGGGGGGGGGAAGTAATGATGTAATTCCAACTTGAACATAGCCTCGAACCTCACTGGATGTACTTCCTGACTGACGAATTCGGGGGGGGGGGAGGAACACCAGCATAACCAATCGACGCACCTTGGTAAATTTGCATCATGTTGGGAGACAATCCAATTCCAGCCATGGGATTCCATTGCTGCTGAGCGCTTTGTCCAGGATATCACCAAACCATCATCTGAAAAAAAATGATTCTCAAATATAAAAATAAAGGTCGCATTATCAAAAAAATTTAATGTATTGGTCAATTGAAAATGTTAGATATTTAGATAAGCACACACACAGAGGGGATGGGGATTCCCTTCCCGTTTAAATCCATGTAAAGTATCCGCTTCCTCGAAAATAATAGAGAAAGAGTAAAATTGTATATGTTTAAATTTAAAATGTGCACAAATTTTCTTTTTACTCAAACCCATAAAAAAACTACTCTGATCCCCATCCCCTTCTTTGCTAAGTGCGACTCTGGGGCAAGCGCTAACTGACAGAAATGAGATTGTTAAAAATGATTCTAAAATTAATCTTTTTTGAAACTTAATAAAACAAAACAAAAACCAAACAATAAATGATGCTTTCTCATTTAATTGGATCGTTAGTTACTCAGGTACCAAAACTGGTCAAATCCGAGGCTTTCCAAGAATTATCGAAATACATAACTCCAACTTGTCTTTTGTCACTTGTCATATCACCATGTCCCGAAAACTCATGGTCGTACATAAGTTTATTAGAAAAGTAGATGTCAAGATTTGCCAAAAAAAAACTAATAGCAAGAGGAAAAAAGAGAGCGAAAAATCTCATTTAAAATAGACTGACAATTTATTGTTTTGCTCAATTAAGAATCAAAAACGGAAAGAACTGCTTTCTACATTGATACCACTACAACCATGCACTGAACAATTTGTTATGTTTCTAAATCTATTAATTATATCTATATTAAAGCAGAACCTTTAATTTAGCTGATGATAACTAGCGCACAAGGAAACTAACGACGGTTACTGTTATTTATGATGGAAAGTGGCTGACAAAAAAAGAAAACCATAGTAAAAAAAGGAGAGAGAAAACCTAAAGCATAGTCGTTAAATGAAGTTCTTTAGTAAAATAAAATAAAAAGGGAAAAGCTTCCCTATTAACCTTACAAAAAATATGCACTTGAATGTATCCTTGCATAATTGTCCAGCACAAAGAAAAACAACAAAACATACCGAACAAAGGAAAAGCACCTCTACAAAATAAGAGTTTATAAAAACAAGTCAAGTGCTCTTGGGAAAGATGTGCTTGATTTTCTTTGTACGCATAGGCGCCCATAAGCTGAATTCCAGGGGGAGGGCAAACCTTGTCTAATTGGCACTTTTGATGCTATATAATAGAAATCTCAGAACAAAAATATAAAAACAAGGCACCATCATTCAGCCAGGGGGGAGGATCGATCCTCGAGTGTGCCGTGAACAGCAAGAAAGCCTGGAAACAAGGAGGCATCTAATAAAGGAATAAGGAGCATGGATTAAATTAAAGTTAAAAATGTTTCATAAACTATAAGTGAAGCTGGAAACATACATAGGAGCAGTAAAACCCGGCAGTTGGCAAATTATACGACAAGGATGGATATTCTTGTCGTATAATTTGGATATCCTAATGGATATCCTTAATTTACATTAATACCTATTGTACGTTTGTTCGCATTGATTGTCTATTTAATTTATATTTGTTTTAACGTTCATTTATACTTCAATAGCAAAGTATTTTATTTCGTTTTAAGCTTAATTTTCATATTCAATGGAAGCATTGCTCACTTTAAGATCTACTTATTCATTTATATTATTACTTGTTGTATGTTTTTTTATGGTAAAGCCTTCTAATTTAAGTCAATTTGAAATTTAGTAAAAATATATTAAGACGCAAATACAAAGTTTCAAAATACCACTTTTTATTAAGAAATGGAACATATCCTGCCAAGTTTCTGCTTAACGGGAAATTGACAAATCACCACTTCCTAGCTATTGCGTCGGTTGGGTCCAGGAAGATGTGGTTGATAAAAATGTATAAAAGATACATTTTATGGGAAGGGATAGACTGATACTAACTTTATGCCGGACTGACCTCTGATTCGTTGATTTAGAAATACCTTGGAATATTGTTGAATTATTGTAAGTGTTTAAGTATCTTATTATATATTATTGTAGTTTTTCGAGACTTGTGGTCTACTTGGGACAGCCAGTCCCAGTCGAAAAGATATATCTGGTATTATAATATGTTAATTGAATAAAAGTATTGTATTATAGCCAACCTCTCTACAATCTACATTTAGTCCCTCGAATATACCCAGCTGGTACGCCTCATTAGTTCGGTCATAGCCTAAGGCACGCTACCAAAGTTTAAATACCTTAGGGCCAAAGCTTATCTTCCCTATGGAGAATAAAGATATCTACCACTACACCACTTAAATACCATAAGAACCACATTACCACAACTGGTGGCATTGTGGAAAAACTGGGTCCAGGAGACTAAATAAGGTTGCAAAATTAAAAAAAACAAAATCAAAATGACCTTATCAGAAGGGGTAAGCAAATTGACTTCGCTTTTAGCAGCACTCGAATTAGCAAAACTTCAAGTAGCTTTGCTCAAACTTTGGCTATTAGAAATAGATTAGTGTCCCCTCAAAGATTTGGGTACAGTAGATAAAATGGAAAAAAAAGCTCAATCAAGAATTGTAAAATGAAAAAAACAGTATTCAGTATTTAGCAAGTAGAATTACTTTTGTGTATAATTAGTAGTTTTCTTAGTGTTAGTAATAAATGCAATGTAATTGTGCCGTATATCACTAAATGATAAAGTATTTGTACCGCAAATTAAAATAATAAAAAAAAGGTAATACGTACAGAAAAAAAATCTAGCTGGACCGATGAAACTTTGGTAGAAACAGAAGAATTTTAGGCATGATAGTAGCAAATTGGGTCCTAATTCAGCCTTACTAAAGGTACAGGCTATAGACTTATTGTTCAAGGATAACACTGCTACAATTTAGCAAAGGAAGCACATAAATTGTGGTCCGAACAATCACATGTTTTAAGCTGCCATTTCTGAGTGTTTTAGGAGTAGAGACGCTTCAAATATATTGCATTTTACGACGTAATAAGCAATAGCAACCTTTGTTAAAACTAATCCGAATACTAGGTTAGTTTTGTAGTTTCACAAGCAAAGGGAATGAAAGATATATAAATTCGTAATCACTTGAGGAAAAGGATGAAAAAAGAGAGAAAAGTAACCTTATAAGTAAGACAACAAATGTGGAAGCTTAGTAAAAGTCGCCAGAGGAAGCGAAAAAAAAGAATTGTTACCCAGCTGTGATAGGAAGTTTGCATAAGGCAAGAAATTCGGTGAGAGAAACCGATAATCACAGAGAATGGAAGCATGGGGATAGGTCTTAAAAGGGTCTCCTTTCCCTACACAGAGAACCTTCATTTGAATAATGGTGTTAAAAAAAAGTTCAAATTCTGAATTAGCTCCGCAAAATGAGTCAGAAGAAAGTTCAAATTTGAATTTTAAACCATGGCTGGTTTCGAGCCATGCAGATGCAAAACAAGCCAGTGTTTGAAAACTGTTACACTTGTTTACATAGAATATAAGCCCACATTAGGACAAACAGAGAAGGCAATGCATCCTTTTGGGATAGCCAATATTGATAATTCTGGTCCACTCTTACCGTTACTCAATGACAAATCATCCTCAAGCCTAGTCTAATTACAAATCAGTACAGTTTAGTCGAACTGACAAAATAGGAAAAATAAGTGGAAAAGAAGCTATGATAATAGAAAACTTACGAAAAAGGATGAAAAGTCGTTATATCCCTAACGAAATAAAAATATCCAAAAATAACTTCATTAATCCACAGACAGAAATTGACACAAAACGGAGAATTTCACCAACAGATCAAGACAGATGGAAACAGGGCAGAGATTAAAGTATACTCTACCCCAAATTTCCGCAGCCATCCTCACAAGTTGGGAGCTTAGTGTGAAAAAAAAACTCACTTCTTTCAGCACATAATTATAAACTATCACATTGCCACGGAAACGAACAATTCAAAATGAACAGAAGGCTTCTCATTTTTTTCCAATTATTCGTTATCAGAAGAGTATTTCCTCTTTAAAGAGATTAGTTCCTTCATGAAATCTGCCAAATATTTTAGAATTTTATAGACGTAATAATTAAGATCGAAATTAGAGTTATAACTATTATAGCTTGAAAAACATTTACAACCAGATCATTGCCAGAATTGCATTTCAATAGGAAAATATATTGTTTAAAATAAAAATTTTTAACTGGAAAGACCTTAAATAAGAAAACAAGCTGCTAATTTAATACAGTATTTTACGATAAGGGTGTACATTAATGGCCGTATGTGTGCAAACTTTTCGTGACATGTATTGTTTTTATATGTGTTTATAAAAAAAAATGTAGCTTTCATTTGACTATTCCTAAGGCTGATGAATAGAAGTAAATCCTGTCACGATTAAAGCAATTATGTCGCGAAAAAACCTATTTTACAGAAAAAGCGAAAAAAAAACTTGCAAAAAAACCCATTAGGCTTCATTGAAATAAAGAAAAAAAAAGAGAATGGTTAAAGTTGAAAATATAGCCAGACGAAATTAAAAGGAAAAGAAATTGAATGGAGTCAGTTAAACTCTGACATACGTGCACATTGAACTGACCGAACGAGACTAGTACGAAATATTTGTACTAAATTTTTCTTTATGTTTGTAATACAGTTTAGTATTAATAAAATGATTGATTGATTGATTGATGAAATAAGTACAAAATAAGCAGCATTAATACTACGGAGCCAAGTAGATATGCTAAAAGTAGACAGGGAAAATTTTGCTCTCTTATGTGGGAGTCGTTTTCGAAAAAAATTACTAACATGGCATATAAATTAAAAGTTGGGCGCATAATAGCCTCAAGAACCAAAGTTGAAGTCGAAACCTAAGACAAGACCACTAAAAGTTGGGAAGTTAAAGTGAAAATAATCATTGTCACTTGTATGTCAAAAATAAATTACTGTGACCCATGAAGGCAAGCTATTTTTCTGCAGAAGGGCCACTTTGTTTGATAAAAGAATAGCCCAAGAGAAAACTGTGTCCACAAATCAAAAAGTGTGGCAATACTATAAATAATTAATTATTGTGTGTGCAGGTTCATAATAGTCCATTTAGCTGTATAGCCGATGACAGAGAACCTAGAAACAATGTAACGAGCTACCAGAAGGCAGCCCTGGTAAGCAAACCTTCAGGGTGCAGGCACGAGTCAATTGATAGTGCCGAAACAGGTAAAAAGACGAATAGCTAAATTTTTAGCTTATCAGATCTAAGCTGTAAATGGAGCATTATACCAAAAGGACATTAAAGCTGAAATAAAGAGATTACAGACAAAAACGTTATAAAACTATCTCAAATACCTAAAAATTCAAAAAGAATTAAAAAGCTCAAAAGTCGGAATAAACAAACAGGCATATAGTAAGCTAAAAACAGTTAATGACACAAGTGGTTCGAAATAGAACCAAAGTTGTAAAAAAACGATAAGAAAATGTATATAGTCGTATTTGGAAAAGTTATATAGTGGTAGCAAATATTGTTGAGAAAATATATACAGTTATAAAGATGTTTAGAAAACCCTTTATAAATATGGAATTGTTATCATATAAAAAAACGAAAAATTGTAAATATGTAAATTTTAATAGCAAAATCATGTTATATGAACTATTGCCAAGCCCTTATATAGAGGCTAATCACAGTTATCAGTTATAGTATATAGTGTATTTGTTGGAGTTGATTTTTTTTTATATATATTTTAATTGCAGTTAATACTTATAAGATAAAAGTCTTGATGGACTTATTTAGAAGTTGTAAAAATAACAAATATTGCAGTGATTAAATAAATTATTAGGGTACATATATATATATATATGTATATATATATATATATATATATATATTTCGATTGGAGGTGTTTGGGGAAATGGTGGGCATTGAAGGGGTATCATTTGCCTTTGAATCACTTTCGACTATTAAAAAGGGGACTAGCCATTTAAATTTCCAATCGAAAAAGCCCTTTCTGAAGTTTCTACGACATCGCTGTCTATAAAAAAAACCTTATATGCCCCCAGGGCAAAAATTACGACCCTTGTCCTGAGGGCTTCGGGGGAGTTGTCATCCTCAAAGACCCAATTTCCAGAACTCAAAATTACGTTTAATAAAATGGCAATCTCAAAATTTTTATTGGATGGATTTTGGGAAAAAGTGGGGGTGAGAAGAGGGTTAGGTGCCCACCAATCACTTTATACTAGTAAAAAGACCACTAGACATTTGAATTTCCAATCGACTGAGCCTTTTTGAAGTTTCTACGACAACGCTTTCTATAAAACCTTATTTACTGCCAGGGCATAAATTAAAAACCTTTCCCCGAGGGCTGTGGGGGGAGTGTCCTCCTCAAAAACCTATTTTCTATCTGGAAATCAACTATGCTGAACAAAATGACTATCTCCAAATTTTGATTGGATGTGTTTGGGGGAATGATGGGCATGGGAGGGGGCTTGTTGCCCTCCAATCACTTTCGACTATGAAAAACAGCAATAGAACTCTCGATTTTCAATCGAATGAGCCTTCTTTGAAGTTTCTACGACGATCCCTTCTATATGAAGTGCCTCTTGCAAAATAAAAAAAAAAAATAAATCTGCAAAAATTAATATTAAAATTTTGTTTTAAATTTTCATGTACTGTAAGCCAAATTCAAACCTGCATTACTTGAAAAACGTTCAGAAATTAATAAAAAAAACAAATTCTTTTTAGCTGACAGTAAGGAGCGACATTAAGACCTAAAACGAACAGAAATCATTCCGTATGTGAAAGAGACTATTCTCTCCTCAACCCCTCGCACTTTACACTAAAGTTATTATTTTTTCTTTAAATTAGGGTTCTGACAAAGAGTCAAACTTTAGCGTTAAGAGCGATGCGTTGAGGTGGGGATAGCCCCTTTCATTTAAGGAATAATTTCTGTTCGATTCAAGTTTTAATGTCACTCCTTACTTTCAGTTAAAAATTCATTTTATTTAATTGTAAATTGAGACAAAAATTAGCACATCTTATAACATAATTCGGTCCATTAAATTCAATTTACCATTACAGAAATATTTTGAACGTTCTATTTGTCTTAAGACATCCAATGAAGCATACAAAGGTAATACTAGATTGGGTTATGTATGTATCAGTAATTAAATTAATGACTGAATTATGTAATCCATCAAGTTTCAACGAAAACCCTGGATATTTGATCAGATGAATGGTTTTACTTTTGACATTACTTACTCAATGAAACCCAATATTTAATACAAGTGCAAGTTTTAGATGTCTTACCTTTGCCCTCGGTGATTTTAAATCAGTGGTTACGTCCTCTATTTCGTCTAGGCGGCTAATTTTTGTGTTTACCTCTTCAGTTTGACGCTGAAGTTCTTTGATCATACGAAGTTCTTTTATTTCATATTCAACCTCTTCCCTTAAATTTAATGGACTTCTTTGCAGCTCTTCCAGTTGTTTCAGTTGCAGCAGATCAGCAAATTCTTTAGCTTCTTTCAGCTGAAGAGTTAATGTGGCAATATGTTCAAAGTAATTCCTTAAAAATAAAGAAAACAAAAGTTAATAAGAGGAATAAAATACAAACAAAGGACCAGATCAAGATCTGGCCCTCGTATGCTAAATCCAATCTTTTAATTTTCTTACCATCCTCTCATAAGTTGAGTAATTAAAGGACAAGGTGATTTTAAAGTGATTTTATATCAATGTGATGCAGTTTCAAGCAGACTATAGTGCTTTCTAGTGTCTTTTAATTAGTTCAAATCCCCAATGCTTTAATAGAAGAAGGGTACGTAATAAAAACATACGAATATAAAAGTTCGTTGCGTAAGTTAATTCGTAAGTTACGTCAGAACAAAATTTCGAGAAAGCCATTTAGCCAAAAAAAAAGTAAAATTAATATGTAAATTTTATTTTTATTATTCATGTACAGTGAGCCAAAATCAAAGCTGCATTAATACAGACGTTAAGAAATTAAAAAAAAAAAAAAAAATTTTAAACTGAAAGTAAGGAGCGACATTATAGCTTAAAACGAACAGAAATTATTCCGTATATGAAAGGGGCGGTTCCCTCCTCAACGCCTCGCTCTTTACGGTAAAGTTGACTGTCTCACGACTTTATTTTTTAAAACAATAAGAAAATTTAGGGTAAAGAGCGAGTGTTGAGGAGGGGACCGCCTCTTTCATATACGAAATAATTTCTGTTCTTTTTAATTTTTAATGTCGCTCCTTACTTTCAGTAAAACAAACCATGTTTTTTTTTATTATTTAATAACATAAAAGACCGATGTAAAATCATTTCGATGAATTCCGATGAATCATTTGGATGAATTCGTTTGTCAATTTTATTTATATGTTTGCAATATTTGCATTATCAAACAGTTCGTGGTAATGAACTGTAAGTAAGGAACAACCCGGCAAAATGGTAACCAAAACTCTAGAAAACGGGATTTGGATACCAATAGGCACATCAAAAGAATCAAATTGTAATGCATATTTCAAATATATAAGTTTCATCAAGTTTTTTTTCTATAACAATTGAAAGTTACGCACCTGAGAAAATTTGCCTGATTTTTGAAAAAAGGAGGGAAAAACCCTTTAAAAGTTATAGAACCTTAATGAAAATCACACCATCATATTCAGCGTATCAGAAAACCTTAATGTAGATGTTTCAAGCTCCTATCTA
>NW_028297636.1:0-12638 GCF_049724085.1 Artemia sp. Qi Xiang Cuo
GGGGGGGGGCTAGCTGCCCTCGGATCTCTTTTGACTATTAAAAAGATAGATAGATAGATAGATAGATCGTGTATTTCAAAAAGCCCAAGAGGTATATACACACAAAAAATATGAAAATAGAAAAATTACAACAGAGCAAATTACAAACACACATTAACATGAATACATAGCGAAAAATACCTTCTGGTAAAATACAAAAAAAAAAAAAATAACTTTAATTCCATATAATTAATAATAATTAATTGTAAAAACATTTCCTTCTTTTTAATCCCTCTCTATGTACGCACCAATACGAAATATTGTGGTTGGATTACTACTTTGTAAGATATTTGGAAGCAGCAAAACAATCCCATGTAAGTAATTTTCCCTTAAATCAGAGAGCACCGGGCACTTTAGGAGAAAATGGTCCAAATCTTCGTCCTCATCCCTACAAAGAGGACACACATACCGACCATCAGGATGTACTATCCCCCTGTCGAACACCATTTGTCTACTCTGGATTGGAAGGCAATTCGCCCTAAGCTGAATCCATCGAAATAAAATCATAGCCGGTAAATTGAATTTAAAATAAATTTCCTCTCCAAAACTAGGTTTAACCTGATTATAATGATTCAATGTAGCAGAACTTAAAACCAGCCCTTGCCAATACTGAATTTCTTGACCCTCTAAGATAAATCGTACCTGGCTTACTAAATTTGTTGGTAGATCAGGGGAACCAAGGCCGTCATTCCAAAAGTAAGCCATTCCCACACTTTCTAGTAATGACCTAATTTGGGATGGCCACGACTTTTTCGAATCATAGCTCAACATCTGATAATAAGCAGCACCTACTAGTCTGTCTTCATTGCACCTAATGATCTTCAACCAAAATCTAAGCATCAAAATAGACCTACGTAGTTTTAACGAAAACAGGCCCATATCACCTTTCAGAACCTGTGAATGAGTTGTCTGATGTAATCCAAATAGTCTTTTATAATACCGGAGCTGGAGGGACTCCAACTTCTGTGCCGCTTCTCCGCCCCAAATCTCCACTCCATACTCTAATACTGGTAAAATTTTTGTATTAAATATTCTTTTATGCATTTTTAGGTTTTTAATTCCCATTATTGTCGGATTTCTAAAAATTGCAGACATGGCCACTTTACCTCTATTAATTAATTCATCAACATGACTCTTTAAACTTCCATTTTCCGATAAAACAAATCCTAAATATTTTATTCTTTACTTGCTTTAAGTTCCTCATTATTAAATTTAAATTTATAATTATCTTCGCCACTGGTTTTCCTTTTTTTAAAAATAACAACTTCACTCTTTTCAACATTCAGCCTTAGTTTTTTCATCTGCAAATAATCATCTATAAGACTCAAAAGCGTCTGCAGATCTTGCGGTGTGCTAGCCACCAAGGCAATATCATCTGCAAATAATAGTAGTGATATTTTATGGGTCCCTAGACTAACATTCGGAGCCCATCTATTCTCTAGATAATCAACAAAATCATTTACAAAAATATTAAACAATTTAGGAGAAAGAGTGCTGCCTTGTTTTACACCCAGCTTAATATTAAAAAACCTAGAAAACCTGCTACCAACTAGCACGATTCCACTCACACAAATATACATACTCACTATCAACCTCACAAACAAATGAGGAGGCCAATTCTAACCAGGGCATCCTTTAATAGCTCTCTGTCGACACTGTCGAACGCCTTGTGGAGGTCCAGAAATCCCACATAAAGACAAGTTTTTCCCTTTCCGTATTTATCAATTAATGCCCTTAAAATAAATATTGTATCTACCGTCCCGTACCCTGTTCTGAAACCTCCTTGTTCTTCATGTATTACATTATTTTTATATAACCATTTAGAAAGCCTTGTATCTAGTATTTTCTCCATTATCTTACTTAAAGCAGGGACTAGCGCTATTAAACGATAATTTATGTGCAACTTAGGGTTACCTCTCTTAAAAAGCGGCATAAGCAATGATCTCTTCCACTCATTTGGCCATTGTCCTGAAGTTAGCACCTTATTACAAAGAAAAACAATTATCGACATAAAAATTTAAAGAAAATTCTTAAATAACATTATTGGTACACCATCGACCCCCGCAGCCGAACCTCCTTTTAAATTCTTGAATACAAACTTGACCTCATCATTACTCACTTCCCCTACTAAATCATAATCATGTTCCTTCATGGGATAAACAATCATCTCTGTGGTATGTGTTACCTCTTGTAATTCTGCGCAATCACCTTCCATGCTTTCTAGGTAATCAGGCCATGAGTTGGCGTCTGGAGCCACCTGTGTCTTTCATTTTTCATTTCCAATATAATTAATTATATAACCCCTAAAATTATTTAAATAATTATTTCTAAAATAGTTTACCATAGACATTGTCTTATTAATCTCACTATTTTTTTTTAATTGTAATTAAACTTGTGTAATATATTCATCTATCATTATATTCTGATAATATCAAACTTTGATATTAAGGTTTATAACAATCTTTTAAAATATTCAATAAGTATATGACCTTTTCTTTAATTAACTTACACTCCAAATCAAAATATCGCTCGTTTTTATTTTCATTTTTATTCAGATTACACGATACTGCACAACTGCAAATTATTTCATTTAACTCCATAATTATACCATGTATATCTTTTCCATCTTCTTCTAACGCTTTCAACTTATTTGTTACATGCAACTTCATAAGCTCCCTTTTAAATGTTTCAAAATCATTATCATTTAAATCATATCTAATTCTTTTTCCTAAGCCCTCTAATCTAAGCTCCCCATTAGATAAATTTCTAACTCGAGGAACGACATCCTGCAGCTTCCCAGTCTTCAGCTCAAGCTTAATAGCTCTATGATCGGATCCAACTAAATCTAGTACATCAATACCAATCGATTCAGGTACTAATTTCGTATTAATCAGCACATAATCTACAACACTTGGAGTTGGGCCCGAAAGGCAAGTGAACTCGCCCAAACCCTTATCATTTCCAAACCTTCCATTTGCAATGATCAGACCATGTTCCCCGCAAAGCGCCAGGAGCTTTCTTCCCCAAACATTTATTTTTCTTTTTTCATCCTTATTACTTCGCGGTAGTCTACAACAAATTGGGACCAAATCCCCTAAATCTGGGATTAATACATCTGGAACCTCAACCTCAACGCCGGTATAAGCATTGAAATCCCCCATCAAAACGCACTCAAAATCACTATAACTTTCTTGTATTAGCGACAATTCATCATCTAAAATTTCCCAAGTATTTTCTCGATTATAAGAGCTATTTTGTGGAGGGATATACACAACGCCCAAAATTAATCTCTTCCCACATTTAAAACAAATACGCAGTCAAAGTAAATTTTCAGATCTACTATTAACTCTTTCATAACCATCAATAGCTGATGATTTAATCAGAACCAAAATACCACCATAATGTCTATTATTTTTTGCTGGTTTACGCACAACCTGTCCAACCAAATACCCTGGGAGAGGTGATATAGGAGAATGATCGTTCCATGTTTCAATAAACGGAATCACATCAAACGAAAGTAATTCGTCATATAAATAAGGTAGCTTATCACGTAGTCCTTGTATGTTCCATGACACTAAATTCAGTATATGGCTCTTTATTTCCTATGCGTCTCTGCTTTCTGTCATTGCAATAATATCACTAGCCATTTCTTGGAGATCCTCGTTCCTGGCCTCTGTCAAAGAAAAGGCAAAATGGTAATACCCACGACTGCGACTATTAATATCTGTTAGCACTCGCTGACTATTATCAACAAAATTACGGGAAAAACCACTGCGAGGTGTTCTGTTAAGTCCTTTTCTTGGAGAATGGTTTCCTCTGGGTGCCACGTTACGAGTGCCTGGTCGATGTAGGTCATTAGGGCTTATAACAGCACTAGCAGGTCGTTTAGTTGCCGATACTGCCTGAGAATAGGCTGTTGATGGTATCACTGTCTCGGCATCGCTATTACTGGCATCACTATCTAGCCCCATCGGGATAACAGCAGGGTAATTTGGGAGTCTAGCACTAGGGGTGGACCAATATTTTTAACTGGCGCCAAGTTAAATTTAACCTCAATCACAGCCTTTCCATCGTACCTGAATAGTCGGCCTTGGATAAATAGCTTGTCACCTCGTAGCATTGCATTACGGCCGTCGTTATGTGCAAGATTCATAATTTCCTTTAAGTGTTTACGGGCTTCTCTTTGTTTAGCTATGTAATCTGGGGCCACCGATAGACCTCCCTTTCTCAATAAGGAACTATTTCTTAAGATATAGTCTCTGATTTCGACCGAGTTTAGCTTCACTACTACTGGCCCTGATTTCAATCTAAAAATGTCACGTTTATCATATCGACTTATTTTGAGAGAAGGCATAGCACGGTTTAATAAATCCATTATTTCTTGCTTCACAGTATACCCACCATGGTGTTGCGGAGTATAATTATAAATAATCAAATTTGTTCTTTTCTGCTCTGATTCGAGCTGGTTGGCTCGTTCAGATATGATTACTAGGTCTGATTTCACATTTTCCAGCTCTTTTTTAATTTCTTCATTTGTCTCAACATTTCTAGATAGCTGTGTACTAATGTTATTCATCCGTACTTGTAAGGCAGCAATGCTATCCGAAAGTCCAGGAATTGCATTAACTTTCTCCGAAAGCGCTGGTAATAAATCCAATTTGATATTTATTTCTCGCAAAAACTGGGCATTTTGCATTTTCTCGGCCTCTAATGTTTGGTTTGCCATTTTCACACTTTGGATCTTGTCAATGTACAAATGTAGTCCTTAATTGATCTAGTATTGTAACAAAGCAATAAGTTATTTTTCTTGTTTTCGAAAAAGATATTCACAATTTTGGCACAAAGCCACACACAGGTAAAAAAATTGGTTACGCAAGCTGTCCAGATTTAATCCTTTATTTTATCCGATTGAATTGCTCTTAACTCTCTGAACTCTGAATCAATACTGATGAAAAGTGAGCTCGAACTTTCAAAATCCAATCAAATGAGCCCTCTCTGAAGTTTATGTGAGCATCCCTTTCATACGAACAATATATGCCTCAGGGCATAACTTACAACGCCTGCCCCGGGCACTGGGGGGATGTGACGACAACTGAGTTTTTGTTATCTGACTATTGAGCAATTTTTAACTTAATGGCTATCTCAAATTTTTATTGGATACATTTGAGGGAAAAGGGGCGTGGGGGGGGGGGCTTTTGTCTCTAAGAAAATGAACTAGAACTTTCAATTTCCAATCAAATGAGCCGTCTCTGAGTTTTTTACGAGAATCGATTCAATAAAAACCCTATATTCCCCCAGGGCATAACTTACAACAACTACCCTCGGGCCCTGGGGGGCTGTGTTGACCCCTGAGTTTTCGTTATATGGTCTTTGAACCATTCAAAAAAAAGCTATCTAAAAGTTCTTATCGGATGGGTTTGAGGAAAAAAGGGCATGAAGGGGGGGGGCTAGGTGCCCTCCAATCTGTTTTGACTCTTAAAAAATGAACTAGAACTTTCAATTTCCAATCAAATGAGCCCTCTCTGAAATTTATACAAGCATTTCTTCCATAAGAACCATATGTGCCCCAAGGGCATAACTTATAACCCTTGCCCCTGAAGACTGTGGGGGGACTATCCATATAGTTTCCAGAACTTTCAACTACGTTGAACAAAATGGCTATATCAAAATTTTGATTGGATGTATTTGGGGGAAATGTTTCAGTTGCCTTAGAATAACTTTCGACTATTAAAAAAGGAACTAGCGATTTAAATTTCCAATCGAATGAGCCCTTTCTGAAGTTTCTACGACAGCGCTGTCTGTACAAAACCTTATATGCCCCCATTGCATAACTTACAACCCTTGCCCTGAGGGCTGTGAGGGAGTTGTCATCCTCATAAAACCTAATTTCTAGAACTTAAAACTACGTTTAATAAAATGGCTATCTCAAAATTTTGATTGGATGTGTTTACGCTAAAGTTGTTTTTTTAGAACTTTTAAAAAAGCTTATTATTCTAATATTTATTCTTATATAATTGGAACAAAAATTCAAACTTTAGCGTAAAGAGCGAGGTTTAAGGAGGAGGCAGCCCCCTCCTTGATGAAACTTGATGAATTTTATACATTTTGAATAAGCATCAAAATTCGATTCTTTGATGTATCTATTGTTATCAAGACTGTTTCTTAGAGCTTCGGTTACTATTGAGCAGCATCGCTCCTTACAGTTTGTTACCACGAACTGTTTGATATGCAACAACACAATAAAATTATTCATGCTGATTCTTAATAAACAAAGAATATCAATTTTGAATTTGTTCTTTAAATCTATTAGTAGATGAGAATTTGAATAATTTTAGTAATGTAGGCTGTATGAAACTCCCCCGAAAAGAGTAAAAAAGTCCGCTATTCAGAGCTTCTGTTTAGTGCTATTATTTTTTGGGGAGCGGGATGGAATAGGGTCATGGATAATATCTTGCGTATCTGAAAACACGGAAAAGAGTATCTAAATTTATTTGTGGTCAATTTCAATTGACAAAAAAACAAGCGTCATAAGCTTAAAAATGGTAAGATAGTAGGCCTACCTCCTTTGGGTTTCTTTGGAATCCGAAATAACATTGCCCTTTGAATGACTCCAATCATAACATCAACTGCATAACTTTTGCCTGTAATTTTTGCCCCCATAGTTATCAGGCTTGTGGTTTAAAAAAGGAAAACTATGAAGGAGCATTTTCCGGAATTGCTTTTCGTTTCATTTTGATCTTTGTGGTTAGTTTTTGGTTTAAAATTGCAGGTACTTTCGGAGAGATAGATTTAAGTAATAAATTTAATAGATTTAAGTGATTAAAATAATGGGAAGGGAGAAGTATCCCACTTATCTATTGTTAACACTAAACTATGACTTTTTGTCAACGTCAATTCACAAAAATTTTGGGGGGATGTCTTCCAGAATCTTGGAGGGGGCATGTTTGTAATTTTTTTCAATTTTGTCAATGAAAATACCCCCAAAAAGTTATTTTCCTAATCCTAGGAGGCGAAAAATCTGGGGGGGGGCATGCACCCTTCTTGCCCGTACAATTAAAACCACTACTGTGCAATTTATACTTGGAACAATCCCAAGTAGTTGTTGCTAGGACACGTTTCAAGTAACCCACCACAAATACACAATTTGCAAGTGTATCATTTGACTTGACTTGACTTGACTTGACTTTTATTTTCAACTAATAATACATCATACTTAACTGGCACTTACAACACATTTTTTGAATAACATTATCAACAAACGTAGAAATGGTAAGAACGTATGACGTTTTATTAAGCCACTATTGTGACTTGAGCAGCGTCACACAATCTTTTATCATAAACCAAAACTCATTCCCTCTTTCTACTCTTTTCATACCATTCAATACAAATTAACTCAATTTAAAATTTTTTTTAAAATTTTCATTTAAAACTTAATTAAAATTTAAAATTAAAAAAAAAAAAAATAAAAAAAAAAAAAAAATTTAATTTACATCCAACAAGAACTTTTTAAATCCAAGTATAAACTGGAACTGATCTTACTACTCTCTAATACCTTCTGGAGCACCACTCCCCAAATTAACTGAATAGTTTCTAATTACAAAGCCAGATTAACTTGTATTCCTTGCTTTAGAAACAGAGTCTTCATGACCTCCAGTCCTATGCTGATGATAATCAGAATTAAACTTTAAAATATCCCTAAAATATTCTGCAGATAATCTATTAAGCACTTGGTAAGTAAACACTCCCGCCTGATGGTCCCTGATCTGATGAACATTTAAATTCTAAAACTGATAAAACATTCACGCATATGCTCATACTGAACAAACTCACCCAGTACTCGTAGTGCCTTATTCTGAAGAATCTGCAGTCTTTTAATATTTGAAGTTAAATTAGATGCATAAATACAGCAACCATAAACAATAAAAGGATGAAGAACAGTATGATATATATTTCTTAAAACAGTTAAAGGTAACACATGTTTCAAACGCCGCATCACTCCAAGACCTCATGTAAGTTTAGAAGAAATCATATTTATGTGTTTCTTCCAACTCAAATTATTATCAACATAAAATCCTAAATATTTATTTTCAAAAACCTGTGAAAGCGACAAATTATCAAATACTACGGAAGCACTATTTACAATTTTTCCTACCCTACTAAAAATCATATAATTTGTCTTAGAAGTATTAACAGCAAGGTAAATCAAGGAGGTAAACACCAAAAGGTTTTCCAGCGTTCGGTTTGCTTTATCCACTAGTTCTTCCAGTGACTGTATAGAAATCGTCAAAGCAGTATCATCTGCAAATGCTGTAACAGTTGCTTCAGGCATGTAGAACCTCAGAGTATCTATGTATACGAGAAAGAGTAATGGACCAAGGACTGAGCCCTGAGGAACTCCACATTTTACAAGATAGACTCCGCTAACGATGTCATCTATCATTACTTTAGTTGACCTTCCATAAAAGTATGATTTAAACCAATCCAAGCGAACATCTTTTATCCCCAGACTAGATAGGCGACACAGCAGCAACTCAAAATCCACAGTGTCGAAGGCTTTTTTGAAGTCAACAAAGATCGTTAAAGGAATAAGACCTTTATCTTGAGTTCCATTGATTACATCCAGAAGATGATGAACAGCATGGCTAGTAAAATGTTTACTGCGGAATCCAAATTGGCTGTCACACAATATTCCTAGTTTATCCAAATATTCATAAAGTCTCCTGTGAATTATCTTTTCATAGATTTTAGAAAAAATAGGCAATAACGATATCGGTCGCCAATTCGATAGTTCTTGTTTCTTCCCCCTTTATACAATGGTATTACCTTTGCTAGTTTAAGACCACTAGGGAATTCGCCGGTCTGGAGTGATAGATTTATTAAGTCAGTTAGACAAGGTAATATATAAACTAGGATAGCATTTACAGCCCTAAGATTAAGTCCATCTATTCCGGCAGAATTGGACTTCAGTCCTTTCACTGTGCTCTCGATCTCCTTTGCTGTGCACTTCTCGAACGAAAAACTGTGCCCTTCGCCTCGATTATCAATAAAGGACTTTAACAGATGTCTTCTAGACTTTTTAGCTACGTCTTCCTTAATACTCGCGCCTATGTTCGTGAAATATTTTCCGAATTCATCAGCCATTTCCTGTTTATCAGTGATTTCACTTCCATTAACCATCAGATTCTTTACTCCATCATTATCATTAGTCTTCCCTTTTAAAACCTCATTTATTAGTCGCCAGGTTCCTTTTGCATCACCACTTTTACCATCAAAAGCAGAAGCATAATATGCTTTTTTCTCACTGCGACGCTTATGGTTAACTTTGTTTTTGGCTCGCTTAAATTCTTCAAATAAACTCGCATTTTCCGGGCTCTGTAAATGTTTTTCAAAAAGCTGGTTTCGTATTTCCATCATTTCAAGCAATTCTGTGGTCACCCATGGCTTTCTTGGCTCATTTTTCTTTTTCCTCATTTTCCTCAGAGGACAAGACGCCTCATATATCGATAAGAGAATATTCATAAACCTGTCAAATGCTGTAGTTGCATTCTGCTCTTCGCTAAATTCATCCCATGCTATAGTACTAACTTGCTCTTTCAGCTTTCTCAAGTTATTATTTCTTATATCTCTATAAACTCTCTTACTTGGGTGTTTAGTCGAAGTTTTGATACTATTTATCATACAAACAATCGGGAGGTGGTCAGAAGCAGGTTGAAGGAGAACATGACAGAATGCTTGCCTCAATAGATTTGAAGAAACAAATATGTTATCAATTAATGTTGCCGACTGAGCAGTGATACGGGAAGGAATCAGATTCACTGGGTAAAAATCATGAGATAATGCAAGATTTAAAAATTCTAAATTAAAACTATTTAAATTCAATAAATAAAAATTAAAATCACCCAGAATAACACACTCTGATCGATTAGACTGGGCCCTGCTTTAAGACATATCAAACTCCTGAAAAAATTCCTCCGGATGAGCACCAGGGGGTCTATAAACCAGGCAAACAATTAACTTTTTACCATTATTTATTTCAATTTCAATAGAAAAAATTTCAATCTTACCTTCATTCCATAAATAAAGGTCCTCCCTTTCCACAAAATTCAATCCCTCTCTCACCAAAAATGCAAGTCCCCCGCGCCCCATTGAATGCCGCGACTTCGATATCAGTTGGTAACCTGGAAAAGCGTAGGAAGAGAGAAGACTATACAAACTCAAGAATGATTCACAAATTCCCAAAACATCAATCACACTATCAACATTACTGAAAAACTGAACAATTTCTTCAAAAGCCGACGTTATGTGGCAATTCTATTGAGCAACACACAAACTATACAACTCTTTTTTAATTTGCCAAACTCTTCAAAACGAACGTAGTGGCTAGGACGGAGCGGCTTGGGGCATTCATCAACTCGATCACGAAAATGGAGTCCTATCTGATGTGATAAAACATCATCAACTAAGAGCTAATTTTTTTCAAGCAACTCTAACCGAGGTATTGGGAGTAAACTAACCATAATAATAAATTAAAATAAAAAGCCACGATATTTTTTTGTTCATTAGTTATAAAACCCATAAATAAATTATAAATAAAGTAAATATGAATAACTTAATAATAATAATAATAGATAAACACATATAAAGACTCAAAATTTAAACACAAAAAAAAAAAACATATAAATACTAATAAATTGAATATGAATAATTGAATAATAATAAGAATAGATAAACACATATAAAGACTCAAAATTTAAATACAAAAAAAACATATATAAAGACTCAAAATTTAAATACAAAAAAAAAAAAAAAAAAAAAAAAAAAAAAAAAAAAACACTCAATCACGATCGAATATGTCATTTAGAGACCAAAGTCTACGAGCAGAAGTTGCATTCTCCGGACGGACGTAGATCCGACCTTGGTTTGACCACACGAACTTATTGCCGTATTTTTCCCTTGCAGCATGCAACAATTCTCTTTTTTTTCTTTGTTAAGTTCTCAGCCACAAAAATCTTCGTGTTCACAAGGTTTTTTTTGCAAGCAAAAACTTTCACAGCTGTGTGGCGGTCTTTAAACTTCACTAAAACAGGAGCAATTTTATCAGGGCGGCTGTCAACAGAGTTCAACCGAAACCTATGCACAGATATAACATCACTTTCTTACATTCGGTCAAATCTTACATATCGTCCTAATGTGAATTCTCTCCGTACCTTTTTCCTCACTTAAGGGTACCTGCCAAATTTCTGTAGGGGTCAGCCGTCAAAATTTTTCCTGGGGAAGGTGCCAAATGTCAAAAAATACTATTTTTAGAAAAGCATCTTATATTTTCCAAATAAGGCAAAATTTGACTATCGTATATTTTTATTCTTCTAATAGAAGAACTGAGCCCATATGTTTCCCCCTTTGAATGACCTGGCGCTAACATAAACAACAACAGCTCATTGCTCGTTTTTCGATATGTCATCTTTGAAGGGGCAAAATATTAGATAAAGAAGGGACTTCAAGCCCTGGGGGTTTCTGCTTCAAATGAGCTAACTTTGTACTGTTCCCAAAATTAGAATGCTCGATTTGTGCCTGTCATCAATTGCATATCTGTATTCGAGTTGTACTGGTGGATTTGACAGATTTATCTGACTTGGAACCAGAACTATTTTAGCAATATCCATCGCGACCACTGATAAATATTTCTATCTATTTCTTTTCATTTGATTGATTATAATACAAAAGGACACGGAATTTTACGGTTTATCCTATATATACTAATACAATAGCGTTCATGAACGAAAATCAATAGGAACTTAAAACATGGTAAGGAAGAAAAGAAAAAATAAAGAATCGTGATTGCTTTGCAGTATGCTAAAGTTTTGCGTTACTGCTAAAAACAAATCATAGTATTTCTCAGTGTCCGTCACAACATATTTTATATGTTTCTATTATAGAAACATATAAAATATATTTTATTCTTTTTTACTGACAGTGTTTTAACGTAAAAAGAAACGAATTCGACCTGCAAATTATAAATCGATCTTTTCTCATGGCAAAAAAAAAAAAAAAAAAAAAAACAGTGACAAGAATAAAAGGCAATTTATTCAAGAATTTTAGTAATTCCCAACAGAGTCAAAATTTAAACTGAGTTCACATTTTGTAAAAATAAGAGGTAGATTGCATGAAGTATTGATAACACATTGCAAGCATATTCGCAGGATTCTTTTTTGGAGGGGGACTGTTCGTACTCAGAACTCAGCATAGAAGTAATGTAAACAGGGTATTTACACCGTACTACAGGCACCCACGCTAAAACACCTTATTATGCATGTAATAAAAGTGCTAGGCACTCTAATTCTCCTCAAAAGGGCTTTACCGATTCCGGAGGCACCGCAATACCGGGCCAACACGTGGATGAAGCAAGCCCCGAAAACCCTCCAGTTCCCAAGAATCAGTTAGATATTCTGGGCCCCATGTAGGGATCGTATCATATGTTTAGCTGATAAGGACAGATACTGCATGTCCATCTTAGCTAAAAGTCTGAGAAGCAACACACTTGTCAAAATTATTAGATAATTAGTGAGAATAAGTAGGCTATACCAAGTTTTGTCAGGGAT
>NW_028297637.1:0-12632 GCF_049724085.1 Artemia sp. Qi Xiang Cuo
TTAAATAAAAAAAACAAGTTTTTTAACTGAAAGTAAGGAACGACGTTAAAACTTAAAACGAACAGAAATTATTCCGTATATGAAGGGGGCTGTCCCCTCCTCAACGCCTCGCTCTTTACGCTAAAGTTTTTTTATTGTTTAAAAAAATAGAGTTGTGAGAAAGTCAAACTTTAGCGTAAAGAGCGAGGCGTTGAGGAGGGGACAGCCCCTTCATATACGGAATAATTTCTGTTCGTTTTAAATTTTACCGTCGTTCCTTACTTTCAGTTAAAAAAAACTTGTTTTTTTATATTTGATTTTTGAACATTTTTGAATTAATGCTGGTTTTGGTTTTGGCTCACCTTATACGAATAATAAAAAAAAAATTTGCATATTAATTTTGTTAAATGGGTTTCTAGAAACTTGTTTAATTTTATTTACGAAAGTTTTTATTAGTAATAAATATACGTAACTTAGAATTAACTTACGTAACGAACTTCTATATTCATAAATTTTTAACACGTATATTAGGGGTTCGCCCCCTAGTCAATACCCTGCTCTTTAAACTATAGTTCGAATTTTTTTTCCAGTTCTTTAAAAATGACCTCTTAATCACAATCAGTTGATCAGTTGAAAAACTTGTTTTTTTTATTTAATTCCTGATCTTTTCTTTAATAATGCTGGGAAATCCGGCGCCCCCTTCATAGCAATGTCCCTTCCCCCATGAAAGCTTCCTTCATGGAAAGATCCTTCCATATAGCCCCAGACCCTCTCCTTCCCCCACCTACCAGAAAAAATCTCCTCTGAAAAAGTCTGTATACTTCCCAATAACCAATACTAGATGTTAACATTGATTAAAGTTCATAACTTTCAGCCCTCCCCCTGGGGACTTTGGGGAATCAAGTCATCCTAAAAGACATTTTTATCATATTTTCGACCATGTTGAACAAAATGTCTATCTCAAAATTTTGATCGGGTGATTTTGGGAAAAATGAGCGTGGGAGGGGGCCTAGTTGCCCTCCATTTTTTTCGGTCACTTAAAAAGGGCACTCGAACTTTTAATTTCCATTCCAATGAGCCCTCCCACGATATTCTAGGACCCTTGGGTCTATACGATCACCCCTGGGAAAAAAAAAACAAAAAACAAACAAATAAACCCGCATCCGTGATCTTTCTTCTGGCAAAAAATGGAAAATTCCACATTTATGTAGATAGGAGCTTGAAACCTCTACAGTAGGGTTCTCTGATACGCTGAATATGATGGTGTGATTTTCATTAAGGTTCTATCACTTTTAGGGGGTCTTTCCCCCTTTTTTCGAAAATCAGCCAAATTTTCTCAGGCACGTAACTTCTGATGGGTAAGATTAAACTTAATGAAACTTATATATTTGAAATCAGAATTAAAATCTGATTCTTTTGATGTATCTATTGGTATCAAAATCCCGTTTTTTAGAGTTTCGGTTACCATTGAGACGGGTCGCTACTTACTTACAGTTAGTTACCACGAACTTTTTGATATTTTGGCTTCACCAGCTATAATACCAATAGTAAGCAGGGGCGGATCCAGGAATTTTTTTTTTAGGGGAGGGCACAAAATAGATTTATCCGATAAACTTGCGTTAGGAGCAAGTTTAACTAACGCAAACTTGCTTTAATTAACTAAATTACACTCTTTAGACTAAATTAGGGGAGCGCGCGCCCCCCTCACCCCCTTGGATCCGCCATAGATAGTGAGTAATAAATCTTTTCGTTTTTTAAGACTTTATAGTTTGGCCTGCTATTTGTATGCTGGAAAAAAATTTCCAGCAATTTTTAACAACATACACCCTTGTACAAATCTAGACACAAATAGTAGTGTTTAATTTAGTTTCATACCTCCTCTAATTGACCTGAAAAAGAAAAGTTGATACCATTCGCAAAAAAATCTGTTTACTTTCTTTGATAGATGGGTACATCTACGCTATTTTGATTTAATCTTAAGGCAAATTTAGTTTTAAACATAATCGACAAATGGGAGAGTGGGCGTGGGAGGGGGATTAGTCGGCTTCCAATCACTTTCGAATATTAAAAAGGGCATTAGCCCTTTCTATTTTCAATCGAATGAGCGCTTTTCGAAGTTCCTATGCCAACTTCTTCGATACGAAGTGCCCTGGTCTAAACAAAGGGAAAAAAAATAATAATACATTGTACCCACATCGATCTTTACTATAAAAATGTCAAGCCTTACAATCACTTTAGAGTATTAAAAGGGCACTTGCCCTTTCAATTTCCAATCGAATAAGCCCTTTTTGAGTTTCTACGACAAAGCTTTCTATGAACACCTTATATGCCCCCAGGGCATAAATTACGACCCTTGCCCTGAGGGCTGTGAGGGGGTTGTCATCCTAAAATACCTAATTTCCAGACCTTTCAACTACGTTAAACAAAATGACAATCTCAATATTTTGATTGGATACCTTTGGGGAAATGATGGGCGCGAGAGGGGCGTTAGTTGCCGTCCAATCACTTTCAACTATTAAAAAAGGCACTAGCCCGTTCAATTTCCAATCGAATGAGCCCTTTTGAAGTTTCTACGACAACGCTTTCAATGAAAACCTTATATACACCCAGGGCATAAATTACAAACCTTGCCCTGCAGTCTGGGGGGGGGGGGTTGTCATCCTTAAAGACATAATTTTCTGAACTTTCAACTACGTTGAACAAAATCGCTATTTCAAAATTTTGATTGGATGTGTTTGGGGAAATGCTGGGCGTGAGAGGGGGGTTAGTTGCCCTCCAACCACTTCCGACTATTAAAAAGGGCACTAGCCCTTTCAATTTCCAATCGAATGAGCCCATTTTGAAGTTTCTACAACAACACTTTCTATAAAAAACTTATATGCCCCAAGGGCACAACTTACAACCCTTGCCCTGAGGGCTGTGAGGGGGTTGTTATCCACAAAGACATAATTTCCGGACCTTTCAACTACATTGAACAAAATAGTTATCTCAAAATCTCGATTGGATTTGTTTGGCGAAATGGTGGGCGTGAGAGGGGGGTTAGTTGCCCTCCAATCACTTTCGACTATTAAAAAGGGCACTAGCCCTCTGAATTTCCAATCGAATGATCCCTTTTTGAAGTTTCTACGACAACGCTTTCTATGAAAAAAACATTATATGCCCCCATGCCAAAACTTACAACCCTTGGCATGATGGATCTGGGGGGAGTATCATTCTCAAAGACGTAATTTCCGGAACTCTTAACAATTTCGAACACAATGGATGTGCCTAAACTTTCATAGAATACGTTTTGGGAAGTGGTGAATGTGAGTGGATTGTTGGTTATCCTATAATAACTTCTGACTATTAAAAAGGGCAGGAATCCTTTTCAATTTCCAATCGAATGAGCCCTTTTTGAAGTTTCTATTACGCCACTATCTATAAAAACCTTATGTGCCTCCAGGGAATAACTTACAACCCTTGGCCCGAGGGCCCTGAGGGGGTTATCATCCTCCAAGACCTAATTTCTAAAACTTTTGATTACGTTGAACGAAATGGCTATCTAAAATTTTTGATTGGATGTGTCCGGGGAAAAGGTCTGCGTGAGAGGGGGGTTAGTTGCCCTCCAATCACTTTCTACTATTAAAAAGGATACTAGCCCTTTGAATTTTCAATCGAATGAGCCCTTTTTCAAGTTTCTACGACGAAGCTTTCAATAAAAACCTTGTGTCCCCAGGGCATAACTTACAACCCTAACCCTGAGGACTGTGTGTGGGGGGTGTCATCCTTAAAGATATAATTTCCGGAATTTTCAACTACTTTGAAAAAAATGCCTTTCTCAAAATTTTGATTGGATGTGTTTGGATAAATGGTGGGCGTGGAAGGGGTGTTAGTTGCCTTCCAATCACTTTCGACTATTAAAAAGGGCACTATCCGTTTCAAT
Organism: Artemia sp. Qi Xiang Cuo; assembly: GCF_049724085.1. NCBI lineage: Eukaryota > Metazoa > Arthropoda > Branchiopoda > Anostraca > Artemiidae > Artemia > Artemia sp. Qi Xiang Cuo. The sequence continues at coordinate 3,902 of NW_028297637.1, forward strand.
TTCCAGTCGAAGGAGCCCTTTTTGAAGTTTCTACGAAAACGCTTTCTATAAAAACCTTATATGCGCCCAGGGCATAACTTACAACCCTTGCCCTGAGGACTGTGGGGGTTGTCATCCTCAAAGACCTAATTTCCAGAACTTTCAACTACGTTGAACAAAATGGCTATCTCAAAATTTTGATTGGATGTTTTTGGGGAAAAGGTGGCGCGAGAGAGGGGTTAGTTGCCCTCCAATCACTTTAGACTATTAAAAAGGGCACTAGCCCTTTGAATTTCCAACCGAATGAGCCCTTTTTGAAGTTTCTACGACAAAGCTTTCTACAAAAACCTTATATGCCCCATGGGCATACCTTAAAACCCTTGTCCGGAGGGCTGTGGGGGATTGTCCTCATCAAAAACATAATTTCTATCTGGAAATCAACTACGCTGAACAAAATGGCAATCTCAAAATTTTGATTGGATGTGTTTCGGGAAACGGTGGGCGTGGAAGGGTTGTTAGTAGCCTTCCAATCATTTTTGACTATTAAAAAGGTTACTAGCCATTCCAATTTCCAATCGAATGAGCCCTTTTCGAAGTTTTACGACAACTTCTTTGATACGAAGTGCCCTGGTCTAAAAAAAACAATAAACAAATAATACATTATGCCAACATCGTTCTTTACTTAGGCAGCGCGATTGCGCTGCCTATGATATGATAGATAGACTGTGAAGCAATAATTTTTGTTCGATTTAACTTTCAGTTTCGCTCTTTACTTCCGTAAAAAAAACTTGGTTTTTTAAAAATTAATCTTTCCCTCTTTTTAATAGAAATTTAACGTAGAAGCAACACTATAATAATCTTTTTTATTTTCTGGGGGGAATGGGAGCAACCCTATATATGCAGAATAAAAACTTTAAAAACGGAAATTGTTCCGCATATAATGAGCTATCCCTTTCTCAAACTTCGCTCTTTACGCGAAAGTTTGAATTTTTGTCACAAGTCTTTAAGAAAGTCTGCTCAAACAAAAGAGCAGTTGAGTTTGAATGAGAAGTATTTTTTTTATAGAACTTTAAGACTTTTTTAGAGAGTGTAAAGAGCGAGGGCTGAGGAGGAGGTAGCTCTCCTCACATAAGGAATAATTTCTCATAGTTTTAAGTTTTAATGTTACTCTTTACTTTCAGTTCAAAACATTTGTTTTTTAATTTAATATCGGACAAGGAACAATTCATAAATACACTTCATTCAAAGTTTCACAGCCACAAACCAAAACAATTTATGCGTAAAAGAAATAAGTAAAAAGAGGATAAAACCAAAGAGCAACATACTATACTTGTAAAAAAAAAATACTGTAATCAAAAAATGTATTTGCTCTTTTTACTGGCTTAATGTTTCTCACAGAATAAACAATCAAGTTTTAAGAAGGCGGAGTCATTTGTCAGTCCAGAAATTGTATCTTTCTTGTCTATATAGATGTTTCACTCAGAAAATTTAAACCCAAAGCACTAGTTAACCTGGTTTAAAAAGGGATTTTCCCTCAGTAAACGCGGGAATAATGCGATTGGCTTGCAAAAATAAGTCACACAAAGAAATTAATGGAGTTAAAGCTCTCTTTTCAACATGGAGAGTAATCTTTATTTTTCTCTTTGGTAAACCATTAAGTTCAAGAACCTCGTAAAGTGTACAATTCCTCATGAATGGACGTGCAATATCAGAGGCAACGCTGTAGCGTTGCCTATACTAAAGGCCATACGGCTCCAATGTTTTATGGTTGTTTTTTTTTTTCCAGTGGCACTTCATATGGAAAGGTTCGTCGTAGAAACTTTAAAGGGGTCTGATTCAATTGGAAATCCAGAGTTCTAGTGCCCTTTTTAATAGTCGAAAAGGACTGAAGGGCAACTAGCCCCCCAAGCCCATCATTTTCCCCAAAACGTCCTATCAAAATTTTCAAATGTTCATGTTGTTCAGCGTAGTTGATTTCCAGAGAGAAAACATATTTTTGAGGAGGACACTCCCCCACAACCCTCAGGGCAAGGGTTGTAAGTTATGCCCTGGGGCCATATAAGGTTTTTATAGAAGGCGTTGTCGTAGAAACTTCAAAACAGGTTCATTCGATTGGAAATTCAAAGGACTAGTGCCTTTTTTAATAGTCGAAAGTGATTGGAGGTCAACTAGCCCCCCCCCACACGCCCATCATTCCCCCAAACACATCCAATTAAAATTTCGAGATAGCCATTTTGTTCAGCAGTGTGGATTTCCAGATACCAAATACATTTTTTAGGAGGACACTCCCCCACAACCCTCAGGGTAATGGTGTTAAGTTATGCCCAGGGGGAATATAAGGTTTTTATAGAAGGCGGTGTCGTAGAAACTTCAAAAAAGGCTCATTCGATTGGAATTCAAAAAGCTAGTGCCCTTTTTAATAGTCAAAAGTGATTGGAGGGCAACTAGCCCCCCCCCCCCAACGCCCATCAGTCCCCCAAGCCCCTCCAATCAAAATTTTGAGATAGCCATTTTTTTCAACATACCTGATTTCCTGCTATAAAATATATTTTTTAGGAGGATACTCACCCAAAACCCTCCGGGCACGGGTTTTAAGTTTTGCCCTGGGGGCATATACAGTTTTTATAGAAGGAGTTGTCGTAGAAACTTCAAAACAGGCTCATTCGATTGGAAATTAAAGGGCTATTGCCCTTTTTAATAGTCGAAAATGATTGGAGTGCAACTAGCCCCCCCCACGCCCATCATTTCCCCAAACACATCCAATCAAAATTTTGAGATAGCCATTTTGTTCAGCGTAGTCGATTTCCAAGTAGTAAATGTGTTTTTGAGGAGGACACTCTACCACAACCCTTAGGTCAAGGGTTTTAAGTTATGCCCTGGGGGCATATAAGGTTTTTATAGAAGGCGTTGTAGTAGAAACTTCAAAAAAGGCTGATTCGATTGGAAATTTAAAAAGCTAGTGCCCATTTTAATAGTCAAAAGTGATTGGAGGGCAACTAGCCCCCCCCCTCCACGCCCTAGTAAAGACCATAGGGCTCCAATGTTTTATTATTATTTATTTTTTTTTCCCAGAGGCACTTTATACGGAAGGGGTCGTCGTAGAAACTTCAAAGGGGGCTCATTCGATTGGAAATTGAGAGTTCTAGTGTCCTTTTTAATAGTCGAAAATGATTGGAGGGCAACTAGCCCCCCCCCCCACCTACGCCCATCATTCCCCCCAACCACATCCAATCAAAATTTGATCAAAATTGAGATAGCCATTTTGTTCAGGGTAGTTGATTTCCATATAGAAAATATATTTTTTAGGGAGACACTCCCCCAAAACCCTCAGGGCAAGAGTTTCAAGTTATGCCCTGGGGGCATATAAGGTTTTTATAGAAGGCGTTGTCGTAGAAAGGTGTTGTCATTCGATTGGAAAGTCAAAGCGCTAGTGCCCTTTTTAATAGTCGAGTGATTGGAGGGCAACTATCCCCCCCCACGCCCTTCATTTTCCCAAACACATCTAATGAAAATTTTGAGATAGCAATTTTGTTCAGCGTAGTTGATTTCCCGATAGAAAATATTTTTTTGAGGAGGACACTCCCCTCAACCCTCAGGGCAAGGGTTTTAAGTTATGCCCTGGGGTCATATAAGTTTTTATAGAAGGCGTTGTCGTAGAAACTTCAAAAAAGGCTCATTCGACTGGAAATTCAAAGTGATAGTGCCCTTTTTAATAGTCGAAAGTGATTGGAGGGCAACTAGCCCCCCCCCACGCCCATCATTCCCCCAAACACATCCAATCAAAATCTGAGAAAGCCCTCCCCCCTCCCCCTCGCCCAGCCCTGATGGTTTTAAGTTATGCCCTGTGGGCATATAAGGTTTTTATAGAAGGCGTTTGTGTAGAAACTTCAAAAAAGGCTCATTCGATTAGAAATTCAAAGGGCTAGTGCCCTTTTTAATAGTCAAAAGTGATTGGAAGGCAACAGGCCCCCCCCCCCGCCCATCAGTCCCCCTAACACATCCAATCAAAATTTTGAGATAGCATTTTGTTCAGCGTAGTTGATTTCCAGATGGAAAATATGTATTTGAGGAGAACAATCCCCCAAAACCCTCAGGGCAAGGGTTTCAAGTTATGCCCTGTGGGCATATGAGGTTTTCATAGAAGGCGTTTGTATAGAAACTTCAAAAAAGGCTCATTCGATTAGAAATTCAAAAGGCTAGTGCCCTGTTTAATAGTCGAAAGTGATTGGAGGGCAACTAGCATCCCCCCCCAAACCCGTGACCTGAGGGTTTTGGGGGATTGTCCTCCTCAAAAACATACCTTCTATCTGGAGATCAACTACACTGAACAAAACAGCTATCTCAAAATTTTTATTGGATGTGTTTGGGGGAATGATGGGCGTGGGGGGGGGCTAGTTGCCCTCCAATCACTTTCAACTATTAAAAAAGGCAATAGCCTTTGAATTTCCAATCGAATGAGCCTGTTTTAAAGTTTCTACGACAACGCCTTCTATAAAAACCTTATATGCCCGCAGGGCATAACTTAAAACCCTTGCCCTGAGGGTTGTGGGGGAGTGTCCTCCTCAAAAACATATTTTCTATCTGGAAATCAACTAGCCTACGCTGAACAAAATGGATATCTCAAAATTTTGATTGGATGTGTTTGGGGGAATGATGGGCGTAGGGGGGGGGGGGGCCAGTTGCCCTCCAATCACTTTCGACTATTAACAAGTGCACTAGCCCTTTGAATTTCCAATCGAATGAGCCCCTTTTGAATTGTCTACGACAACGCCTTCTATAAAAACTATATATGCCCCCGGGGCATAACTTAAAACCCTTGTCCTGAGGGTTGTGGGGGAGTGTCCTCCTCAAAAACATATTTTCTATCTGGGAATCAACTACGCTGAAAAAAATGGCTATCTCAAAATTTAGATTGGATGTGTTGGGGGGAATGAGGGGCGTGGGGGAGGAGGGCTAGTTGCCTTTCATTAAAAACTTTATATGCCCCCAGGGCATAACTGACAGCCATTGCCCAGAGGGCGGTGGGGGGAGGGGTTGTCATCCTTAAAGACCTAATTTCCAAAACTTTCAACTACGTTGAATAAAATGGCTATCTAAAAATTTTGATTGTAAGTAGAGAAGCCCTAATATCTCCAGGGGGGAGTCCATATATGGGCATAGAACCACGTGGTTTATGGTTTTCTCACTGAGAATGGAAAAACAGTATTTTTCTCACTTGAAAAAACAGGAATTTTCTCACTTTTATGGATTTTTTTATGGATGGTTATGTGTGTTGGTCAACTTATTTGATGTTTTTCATGGATGTCAACAGTAATTTATGTCTTTTTTATGGTGTTTGTCGGTGAAAATTTGAAAAACAGGAATTTTCTCACTTTTATCAACGTTTTTATGGTTTTTGTCAGTGAGAATGAAAAGACAGGAAATCTCTCAATTTTATGTCTGTTTTTATGGTTTTTGTTATTGAGAATGAAAAAATAGGAACTTTTTCACAATGATGGATTATTGAGTCTAATGGGGACAGGTCAATGACTCTTCCTTCAAGGTCTCTTTCTCCAGGTGTGTTTTTGATCAAGTGCCCGCTAGGGGAGAATGTTATGATCAGTAAATAGGAAATAGATTGTTTCTGGGGAAGCTAATTAATTTCTGACAGATGACGTCAAGTTAATTAATGTCTTTGGAGTTCGACCAGAATTGTTTCCGAGGCAAAGTTTAGATCACACATGACAGATGATGTCATGATTGATTGATTTGACACGAAAGGGGAATTAATTTGTTGTTTCTAAGGGAATTGTTTCCAAGCGAATGTTTTGATCTTAGCGATGAAGTGATTAGCGCGCGAAAGGGTTTCTTTGTAATTTCAAATGTGAAAGCACAGGGATGCCAAAACAAAAGGAACTCGCTGAAATTACGCTTAGGGATTATTTGGGCAATACTGTTTTAGCCATTTTAGAGAGTTATTTCGGCGAAACAGTTAGAGACATTTTAAAAGATGATTTTAGAAAAGGTTTTAGAAGAGAATTTGAGGGTAAAACTCTGTGGTCGTTATAGTACACAAGTTGTATTTTAACAGTGTCGTGAGGTCACCTACCCCAATCCCCAATGGTTCCGATGCCCCTACCCCCACCCCCAAGGGTTCCAATCCCCCGACCACAACCCCGAAGGAAGCCCCCGATACACAAAGGTCCCCCAAGCTCCCAAAGGGCCCCCGGACCCCCAAAGGCCATCATCCGGTCCCCAAACGTCCACCCGACCCCCCAACGGCCTCCCCCGGGCCACAAAGGTCCCCCAGGCTCCCAATAGGCCCCTCGCCCCACAAAGGCCCTCCCCCAGTCCCCAAAGGTCCCCTAGGCTCCCAAAGGACCACCCAGCCCTCAAGGGCCCCCGGATCCCCAAACGCCCTCCCGGGTCCCCAAAGAGCCCCAATCCCCATTTTGTTAATACTTTTTTGTGCATTTGAGACAAAGAAGGGACCCCACATTTCAAAAGGCTTTATTATATTTTTTCAGAACAAGTTTATTTCTTAATGTCAATCATAAACAAGTATTACAAGTTGAAGTATTTATCTACTTCCCCTCAACTATACTTTACTACTTTTTTGCATACCCCAAGATAAAGAAATACTTTTCATAAGGCATATTAGAAAAATTTCCTTTCTTAATATCATTACTAAACACATTTTACAAGTTGAAGTAGAAAACCTTTTCGAAAACAACTATACTTTACAACTTTTTGAACACCCCCAGCATCAAGCAATACTTTTCAAAGGCATTTCAGGACAAGTTTTTTTCTTAATGTCCTTCATAAACCAATTTTACAACTTGAAGTAGTTATCTTTTCCCCCACAACTTTAAAGCTTTTTTGAATTACCCAATATCATGCAATACTTTTCAAAGGCATTTCAGAACAGGTTTTTTTCTTAAGCTCCTTCCTAAACCCATTTTACAAGTTGAAGTACTTATCTTTTCCCCGCAACTTTACTTTACGACTCTTTTGCACACCCAAACATCAAGCAATACTTTCCAAAAGGCTTTATTATATCTTTTCAATACAAGTTCTTTTTTTAATATCCTTCTTAAACTAATTTTACAAATTCTGAATTTTTCCTTAGTAGATGGAAAAATCTATATCATAGTTGCGAATATTTTCTCGGAAGATAAGCAGTTCTATTTCAATTTTAAATTTTATCAATGAAGTTAAGAAAAGTTCTCTTCTGAATTTTCTCAATGAAAAAGAAATTAGTTATTAATAAATTCTATTTTTTCCAAATAATATAAAAAATTTTCACTTCGGATCAAATTTTTCTCAAAGAGATGAAAAATTTTAAATACTGTTCCTAATTTTTCACGGAAGATAGAAAAGTTCAAGTTCTCTTCTGAATTTTACCAAAGAACACAGTCCAATTGTAATTTCTCCAGAGAAAATAAAAATCTTTCACTTCAGTTTTAAGTTCACCAAAGACATGAGGAAATTTAAAGTTCTATTCTAAATTTTTCCGTAGTAGATAGAAAAAGATATAGCATACTTGTGAATATTTTCCCAGAAAATAAAAAGTTCTATTTCAATTTTAAATTTTATCAATAAAGGTAAGAAAAGTTCAAGTTCTCTTCTGAATTTTCTCAATGAAAAAGAAATTAGTTATTGATCATTTCTATTTTTTCCAAATAATATAAATATTTTCCAACTTCAAAATGGGCACACAAAAAAACTTAAACACACACACACACACAAAAACTTACACACACACACACACACACAAAAACTTACACACACTAACACACACAAACTTACACACACATACACACAAAAACTTACACACACACAAAAACTTACACACACACAAAAACTAACACACACACAAAAAAAAATACACACAAACAAACAAAAATAAACACACACAAAATAATACAAACACAAAAAAAAAAACACACACACAAAAACTTACACACACACACAAAAAATTACACACACACAAAAAAAATTAGAAACACAAAAACTTACACAGACAAAAAAACTTACACACACACAAAAAATTACACACACATAAAAACTTACACCCAAACAACAAAACTTACACACACACACACACACACACAAATCAAACACAAACACAAAAAAACTCAAACACAAACACACTTACACGCACTAAACCAAAATTACACACACACACAAAAACTAACACACACACGCAAAAACTTACACACACAAAAACTTACACACACACACAAAATCTTACACACGCACACATAAGCATACACACACACACACACAAACTTAAACACACACACAAAAAAACATACACATACACACAAAAACTTACACACACACAAACACTTACACACAAACGCACTCTTACACACACACAAAAACTTAAAAAAACACAAAAAAAATAACACACACACACAAAAACTTACATACACACAAAAACTTACACACACACAAAAACTTACACACACACACAAAAACTTACACACACAAAAAAAACTTTCACAAACAAAAAAACTTAAAAACAAACAAAAAACTTAAACACACAAACAAAACTTACACACACACACACACAAAAAAAAACACACACACACAAAAACTTAAACACACACACACAAAAACTTACACACACACAAAAACTTAAACAAACACACACAAAAACTTATACATACACAAAAACTTACGCACACACAAAAACATACACACACAAACAAAAACTAAAACACACAAAAAAAAACACACACAAAAAAACTTACACACACACAACACA